>NC_056746.1:1529725047-1530025047 GCF_019279795.1 Protopterus annectens
CATAGACTTTATATTCAACACCTTTTTATAAGTAAATTTAGGTGCATTCCCTATTCTAGTAATCAATTCTTTGTTACCCATTGAAACTTTCCATTTGTTCTCTATAATATCTTTTACAAACCACATCTCATTTACTATGGGTATAGGAAATGCAATATAATAATTATCAGTATTGGAAGTTGACCCTTTCAACACAGGACTCACACAGATGTCTTTAGACAAAAGAATGGGTTTTGCCACTCCTTGCCTTAATACTATAACTTCCTGTTCAATCTTTTTGATCCAATCCAAATTATATCCTCTATAAAGAAATAATGATCTCAAAAATAAGATTTCCTTAAAAAATGTGTTATCGTCTGTAGTAGGTCTACTTAAACGTATATTTTGACCTTTGACGACTCCTCTTTTCATGTTGTGGATGCAGGCTATCTTTATGTAAATACTGGTTTGCAAACACCTCTATCCTATATATCTTACTAATTAATGTATTGTTTTCTCTGTCTATACTCAGATGTACATCCAAGTATGAAATACACTCTCCAAATGCACTTATTTTAAACTCTAAAAAAATTTGTGGTGTTATTCAAATCTTTAACCATATTTGCAAACTCCTCGTATGTGCCTGTCAACAAAAAGAATAAATTGTCAATAAATCTGTAGTATGTCTGCACTTTGGAATAACTGTGATGTTTTATAAGAAATTTCAACTCCCAATTCACCATTACAAGGTTTGCAAAGGCCGGAGCTACCCTTGCCCCCATAGCTACACCTGAAATTTGTTTGTATGTTTTTTCAAACCTGAAAAAATTGTTATCTAGAACTAGTTCCATTAAACTACAAATAGTGTTTACTTTTGTACTAGGAAATCCTATGTGTTCAGTCACGTATTCTCTAAAATATTCTGTCTCTACTTCCTGATTAATAGATGTATATAGGGACCTAACATCAAGAGTACCAAAACTAGTGGATTCCAAGTTGACATTTAGACCACGCACATGTCATAATAAATGCCATGAATCCCTTAAGTAGAATTTTGATTTCTGAACCACTGGATTTAAAACATAATCCAACCAAATAGATATATTCTCAGTTTTAGAATGTTTGGCTGAAATAATAGGTCTAAACAAAGGATTTATCTGGTTCACCTGTATTTTCGGAATACCAAAAAAAGTTGCCAATTTCGGATGTTCTACCAAAAGGTAATCATAACTTTCATAATCTCACTCACTTTGACTAAACATATTGAACAATACTACATCTATTCTTTGAAAACTATGCTTCACATCTCTTATATTCACTTTTTCATAGGTGGTGCCATCTTCCAACATTTCTATCAATGACCTATTGTATTGTTGGGTATTCGTGACAACAATTTTACCACCCTTACCTGCTTTCATCATTCTAATATCAGAGTTTTTTCTCAAATCATCTAAAGCTATTTTTTCTTTACTATTTAAGTTTTCTGAATAACCTTGAAAACAAATGTTCCTAAAGTCACTTTCACATAAATTCTGGAACACCTGCAGTGTAGTGTGAAGGGGAGGGTTGAAAGTACTTGACTTTCTAAGTTTATTGTCTGATGACTTAATATTTGATATTTCCATAACATCTTGCATAATATAACTCAAATTCAACTTTCTCAAATATAACCTGAAGTCAATTAAAAGTCTCCCAATATTCATACTATTCACTGGTATGAAAGAAAAACCTTTTTTCAACAGTGAAGTTCTTTCCTTTGTACTGGCTGCGGGTATGTTTTGCCTTGCAAAATCTGACGTTTCTACATAAAAGTCCCACCTTGGGCAATTGAAAACGTGGCAACCCTATAATAGGTATGCGGTAGCATGACTCAGCCGACGGATGTGGGTCCCAAAACTCAATTACTTGTCTGTATTGAAGAGTCTCAGTTCCCATGTATCAGCCAGACGGGAGCAGATTGTAAGAGGAACACACAAATAATATGAATAAATCACTGGACAGGCCGCCAGTTCCATACAGTTGAACATCATGCTGTTGCCTAATGGGCAGCCATTCCCGATACTGTAGGCATGTAATCCGATGTAATAGGCATCACAAGGTAATATTGTGGTCCTCGCTCCCACCCAGGGGTGTAAGTGTCAGATGCAAGCACCAATGTCGATGCATTTGCAAGTGCGGGAGCGAGCGGGTGTAAGCCTGTTTGGCTACCAATATGCAAGTATTGCACTGGTAAAGCAATGTAGAGGCTAACCGAGTGTAAGAAGCTGTAACCAGAGGTTAGCATTGCTTAACACCACACAAACCCATGCACACCCACTCACAACTGGTTTAATGTGCCTTAATCCCTCCATATCCAATGACCTTGTTCTGCCCTGCAACCAAATAAACGTCCTCTGCAAGGCTCGGAACCAGGACCCTGCACACACAGCTAATGTGATTTACCAATACACCATGGCAGATATACAGACAACGAAGAGTACCACAGACATATCATACAGTGCAGTCATTCAACAGTATAGGAATGTATCCCATCATGTAGATGTATATGTGAGTGTTTATGTCCAGCATATAGGTACATACATATATAGAGATATATCAGGAACATACCATGTGGCAACAAAGCATTACAAATGAATGAAATGGGAAACACCAGCGATGCCTGTATTATGTAGTGGTGTTGTTCTATGTAATCTCAAGACTCCCTCAGACAGACATGTGTCATTCATAAACACAAACAGTAGTACATTGGCCGTATACATCACTCTGTGCATGTAATTTACATTAACACAACAGTACCTGTCCAATCATTATGTGTGAACAGTACTCTTGCAAGTTGCTGTGTACAACATCATCATCATGATAAAGGTAAATGGAATAACCATAGAGGGACCGGTAGTGTTGTGTGTAAAATGGGGTCATCCTCATCACATGTACCTGGACCATTTAGGAGTGATGTGCATACCAGGATCATGTGCCTAAGGGACAGGGGTGAGAATAACAGGAATATGTTGTGATGCATATTACAAGGGTTACATGTGTCCAGTGGGCACGTGTGTGAAATGGACAGCTATGTATAGGGCAGATATTGTCCTAGGAGCCGATTGGTCTTATGTTTCCGTAGGGTGAGGGTCAGATGCGTGGGAAGGAGAGTAGGTATGGCTGTGGAGGATAGGTAGGGTAGGATTACAGACAAGACAGCATACAGGGTCAGTATATGACACATGTGGGGGGATACACCTCGGACAGGGATGGGTGTTTGGCATTCACAAGCCCATGGGAACAGTGGGAAGGAGAGCCATGGGCAGCCACCACTGCACCTAAACAGCTGCAAAGGAGGCAGTGCTGGGGCTGTCCAGGAGGTGCAGCATCACCCTGTAAATGTGACACTCCACCCTTGAGCTTGTGTATCTGGCTTCAGAACCCCTTAGTGAGCCCCCAAAGCAACACGTCCTGGACCACACGACAGCAGACATGTACCTATCTGGTCCTGCTCCCAGGGGGGACATGCCCCAACCTCTGTGGTGGTACCACTAGAAGGTGGTGCAGAGCCAGCAGAGGTTGATGTCCAAGGCTGGGCCCCAGATGTGCTGGTGCCCGGTGCCATGGTCAGCTGAAGTGGGACAGGGGGTTCTGCCGGGACCTCCCAACCCATTCAGCCTATAGTGTTGCAGTTTAAATCCACATATGGCTTAGTGATAGACAACAGCATACAGGATTACCTACAACAGTATGCATAGATATCACCATCAACCCAACACAACAGATGGTATACATTTGAAGAGGGAGCACAATACATGCATATATACTGCATGCCATCTGTACAATGTGTAGTAGACGTGTGACAGCAGCTATGAACAGTTGCCCATTATTGGTTTGTCACTGGGAACCCCAGACAGTGTCTGTCATACCGCTGTTTCATGTGACATATGTCCAGTAAGGGATGCGATGGCAGTAACACATCCCTATATTCATGTACTGTCTGCAATCCTCACACTATGCTCCTGCTGTGCACAGATGTGTGTTCAGTGTGTAACACAGGAAACAAATGGTTCCACACACTGACCAGTTCACAGATGGCCCTAAAGATGGGGTCCCTCACAAACAGAGTACTGTCATGTCTGTATTAAAACATGCAGAATAGCCATTACCACACACATGTTAAGCAGGCAGTAGTCCCAATGCAGCATAGCTACACTTACATGCTGTAGTCATATGTGGCACATCACCCTTCTGCCTTTAGGCTATTTCCCACTGTGTATGATGTTTGAGGTACATCCAGATATCATCTGTGTTGCCGTTTCAGAACACCACATCCAGGTACCACTCACAGCAACTGTTGTGGCCAAATACCAACATGCTTTTCCTAGATAGTGTACTGTGTTTATCATGTGAATGGCTATGGGAACACCATCACAGCTGTTCCACATACAATCAGCTAGAGGAGGACTGCAATAGGTGCAGAGGCCATCACCTGATCATGTCCATCACTTACAATACACATGCTGCTGCTGAGCAGGTGTACACCTCCACATCCACCAGAGAGTGTGTGGTTGGGACAGGCAAAGTACACCAGAGAAGGGCTTGGAGATTTAACCCTAAGCATCATCTGCCACACGCTTAACAGTACAGGGATCAAACCTCTGACTGACTAGTCATTACTATTACATGTGCATGACTTTACTACATGTGCCACAAAGCCAACGTGTTGCTGTGCTGTAAGAACATATATGTGTATAGGTGAGAGACATCTGCAACAGAGATATAGTAGACATACATTAGGTGTGGCACATATGGCTGTCCACGTGAACGGATGCCATTGTCACCACAACCACCCTCTCTAATGGACTCACATTGACACTCTTTGCCAGGGCCACAAATACACAACCTAACTACTTAGTTTGCCACACTGCAGTAATGCACAGGACTACATGCACCACAGGGGATATCTGGAGGTTCTATGGGCTAGGGCATGTGAAAGTGGTTGACATCTGTTGGTATGCCAATGAGGGTTATACTGGGAGTGACTGTGGCTAGGAGCATCATAACCCACATGCAGACACAAGGTGCCAGTACTGACATGCATGTTTGCATTGCTTCATGGGTGTGTAGTGGTTGGCTGTGCAAGATGGCTGTACAAGGCTGGGTGAGGGGTAATCCTTGGCATCGCGTCACCCAACAATGGTGTGCAGTGTGGTACAGGGGTGTAGTGTCTGCAATGTCCCACACAGTTGGGTACTGCATGATCTGCCCTGACATCCTGGTTACCAATGTGTATGGCCATAGCTATGCAATACATGCCATGTCTGTGTTTGATAGTCCTTCACATGGGCATTGCCTGGGTAGTGCATGTCCCACAATATTGTACAGTGACATGTACAGGTGCACTTGGTTTGGCAGGCACATGTGTACACAAACTGTTATCCCCCGATATGCCAATACTGGCCTGGTGTGGAGTAGGTCGACACTGCACCTGCATTGATAGTATGATACAGGTATTCCCTGGTGTCAGTGGCATTGGTCCATACAGGGTACATGTGTACAGCATTGTCTGGCCTCTGTGAATCACATTTGATGGCACCACATATGTTGCAGGCATCCAGTGGGGAGTATAGTGAAGGCACAGTGTCCACAAATAGGTGCCTATTGTACCGCTGTACAGGGTGCCATGTCCTCTGCAGCCCACTGCATTCACACCATGCCTACAATCTGTCATCAATGTGCATGGTACTAGCAACATAGTGGGATATCCTAGGCAAATGTGTTTGTGTATGGCACATGGGTGCAGGACATATACCGGGTATTAGTAGGGTTGCATACTTTGTTCACCAGGCCTTTTGCCAGATGTAGGGGTATGGCTTACCAACACAGTCCCATGGTTGACTGACAGCTTTACTCCTCATGAGGTGGCCAATGTGTCATAAGATGGACACCATATAGGAAAACTACAAAATCTGCTCCCCAACATGTCCAGTGGTTAGACACTCACAGCCACCTCTACACAGGCACTGGCAGCCAAACACACACACTTGCCATGTCCTGTATACGAATCCCTACCTACTGTATCACACTGCAGTAATACACTTTTAGGGCACATGCTACAGTGAATACTGGGTTACAGCACACCTACAGGTGTATACCTAGGTGGGTGGCAACAGCAGGATTGACAAAGGTGGTCATGTGATTTGTACAGAGAGTGCATACTCTACAAAGCACTGTACTTGTCTCACGCAGGCAGACACACACACACACACTCACACACAGTTGGCAAGTCTGGGATTAGAACACCGACCTAACTACTTTATCACACTACAGCATTACACATTTACAGAACACGCTACCAAGATTACTGGATCACAGCATTCCCAGAGGTGTATTTCTAGGTGGGTGACATCATCAGCCTTGCCAAAGGTGGGTTTAGGAATTGTATGGAGTTTGAGCAGTCTAAAAGCATTATTCAGTCCTCAGGCAGATGGAGACAAACACACACAAATACACACACACACACACACACACACACACACACACACACACACACACACACAAGTCTGTCACATCAGACACACACACACACACACACACACACACACACACACACACTTGACAAGTCTGGGATTAAAACACTGACCTAATTACTTTATCACACTACAGCATTACGCAGTTACAGAATGCGCTACCGAGATTACTGGGTCACAGCACTCGCAGAGGTGTATTTCTAGGTGGGTGACATCATCAGGCTTGCCAAAGGTGGGTTTAGGAATTGTATGGAGTGTGAGCAGTCTAAAAGCATTATTCAGTCCTCAGGTGGATGGGGACAAACACACACAAACACTCTCACACACACACACACACACACACACACACACACACACACACACACACACACACACACAGACACACACACAACTCCTTCCTATCTACAGATCACTATTACAATACTACATAGTTACGGGTCGCACCACACAGACTACACATTTCCACGCTGTCATCATGTCCTTCTAGGAATGCGGACATCAGCAGGGATGCTGGCAGTTAAGATGTACATACCTGTGAACCTGTGTGTTTAGAGTAGGAATCCATCCTGACCTGGAGTATGCCCATCTGTGGAATAGATGACTACTATCACTATACAGGGTCACAATGGCCATGCCCATACACATAGAGGCACATAACCAACACAAGGTGTCACTGGGCATGCACACACACTTAGTAACACAGGGCTGTTCAGAATGCACTATGTGTCCATCTACACAAGGTTATACTGGGCATGCCCATACACAAAGTAGCACAGTGCTGTCTGGGATGCACTCCGA
Organism: Protopterus annectens; assembly: GCF_019279795.1. Lineage (NCBI taxonomy): Eukaryota > Metazoa > Chordata > Ceratodontiformes > Protopteridae > Protopterus > Protopterus annectens. The sequence continues at coordinate 1,529,732,337 of NC_056746.1, forward strand.
TTCTAAGCACGGAAGGCCACAGTGGCCATGCTATTACAGTTAGATGTAAAGAACACATTGTAATGGACTCCAGTGTTAATAGTTGTCATTGTTAGCAGGAACAGTGCACTACATATATCTGACACTGGTCTTATACACAACATCTGCTGCTGTCTGTCACCTTAGATGTACCATTCTATACCAAGGACAATACTAGCACTCACAGTGATGTCTTGTTAGGAGTGGCACCTGCTTGACCAACACAATGAGCCAATTTCCTGCTGTAATTATGAGGTTGTCCAGTGTTTGTCATTCTGGGATGACATGACTGAAAGTAGACAGGCCTTTGTCACATATCACATGCATCCATGATTCAAGGGAGTGGGGATAATGCCTAAGTCGCATTCGCCCATATAGTGCCATTCCAAGGCAAATGTCCTAAACACAGGATAACACCCTGACACCTAGAGGACAACTGCATTGTATGCTTATGCTAACCAGTGCTAGATGTGTAGCATCCATAATCACAGCTGCTCAGTGTAGATCCAACAATGGGGATTACTGACATCTGTGCAGTGAGGAACACCTGGCTGAAGGCTCTGTAGTGCACAATAGCACTACCACCATATACCTCAGAACCAGACATGTGAGCCATAACACAGGTATGGACCGATCCAGGTGGTGGTGTCCCTATATACATAAAGGCCACTCACATGTATTGACCAGTACTCCCACAAAAGGCATCACAGATGAGTCAGGTGCAGGACACAGTGTCAAAAGCTGTATTCTAGGATGTAACCCTCAGACACCACCATGCCCTCGGACCACCAACACACATCCATACATGTGGTAGGACATATAATAGTACACCACCATATGACCCTTGACCAGTGGACTGTACCAAGCTCTACATCAACTGTGAAGAGTACCCATGTACTGACACAGTTGCATCATGTGTTATGCAATGCAATGATACCACTGTTTGTAACCAGGTCAGCTGTATACATACCAGGGGCCTTCAGTTATTTACAGCATTAACAGATGACTGCTGCTGTACACCAGTAAACATCCTCATGTTTGGATATGACATACATGGACATGCCCAGGATATGTACATGCCACACACATACAACATATATGTAAATAGCATAGCTGTTGTTGTCCTTTGTGCAGACAGGTGGCTACAGCAATTACACACATGCACATGGAATGTAGATCCATGGCTGCTGAATGCTAACAGTACATAAGGTGTGATATCAGTGTTGACAGAGATAACATTCCCTCTGTACTGGTCACCCATTATGCCTATCATATCATACAACAGTCCATGTGTCATGTATGTCATTACATATGTCCACCAATTGCAATGCCTACAAACATGCCCAAATGACAGGATAGTAGGACCTACACACATCATGTAGTGATGTGCGTTCAGATACCATGCATGTGCAGCTGCTAATATATGCAGGTGACATGTGTCTTAGTACATCATGCAGTTGCAATGCAGCCTCAACATTGCCAACTGTATATGGTGATATGCTGAAAGTACATAAAGATGTACCTCAGGTAGGGACAGATGTGTGGACATAACTAAGTGGTGGGGCATCTTTGAAGATGGATGTTTGCTGAGGACAGCTCACAGGTGTCTCACAAGTGGTCCTACAATAACCTGTGTAACTGCTAAGCAATGGTTTTGTTAATTGAAGGGCAACACACACAACATAGACAGCGGTCAGGGTGACACCGAAGGTAAATCACTTGATACCTGTAACAGTTAAGACCTTCCGTGTGCATATATCAGCACAGTTGCCAAAAGAAGCATCAGTACACTTTGTAATGCATGCAATACTGCTGTAAGTCTATCATACATATCATGAGATAGGCAGGTGTTTGATTCACAGTACTGGAATGTGTGGTTGCGTGTGTGTCCATATATGTCACATATGGTGGGGAATACATCTCAATTGTTACTCACTCTCCTGTACACTGTTGTAGAAATCTGTACAGACTGCAATGTAGAAAGCAGGACATAGGCAGGGTTGTGTATCTCACACATGTGAGGTATCTGTATGTGTGTAACATAGGTGTATTCAGTAGTGAATGCCACATTGTGTATGTGTGTGTGTGTGTGTGTGTGTGTGTGTGTGTGTGTGTGTGTGTGTGTGTGTGTGTGTGTGTGTGTGTGTGTGTGTGTGTGTGTGTGTGTGTGTGTGTGTGTGTGTGTCTGTATGGCTGTCCCTGGAGTGAGGATGTATGTTACCATAGTGATCTGATAAGACCCCTCCACCCATCCAGGCATTGCAATCTACTATCTGTGTTGATGTCCCCGATCTTAGGCCATACTGACTACCTGTACATGTGTATTCTCTGTGGTGCATCATGTAGGTGCACAGTACTGTAATGATGATTTGCACATAGGCAGGGGTCCTCACCTCAACACTAGCAACTGTGTTTGTGAGTGTGTGTTACTATGTCGGTGAATCCGTGAGTGTGTGGGTGTGTTACTGTGTCACTGAATATATGTGTGTCAATACCTGAGTGTGTGAGTGCAGTTGTGTGTTCACATCCTGTCATGGGAATGTGTATTACTACTTCCCAATGAGGCATCAAACTTCCCACTGACCTCTACCCTTGTCATCAGCTAGACCGCTCTCTTACCTCACCACTCCATGTAACTGTACCTGTGATGTCACCCAGTATGGATGTCAGGTCTGTAGCGACAGTAGCTTAATACACAGCTATCATGCTCTCGGATCAGCAGATGTGTTTGGAACGTGGGACATTCTAACTGTGATGTGGAAGCTACAAAGTGCATGCTGGTATTTTCATACATACCTGTGAGTAGTCCACATTTACATATGGGACACTAACTGCAAACAGTGACATCCACTGGTACATGCAATTAGTCCTGAAGGAGGAAAGCAGAACATCATGACCAACATGCAGTTACTGTTGTTACATAAGACACATACTGTTTACAGTACGAAATGCATTATAAACCTGTACTACATGGTATGTCTGCTGCCTGTCAACAATACACAACAATTGTAATCTACACTTATCTTCCTAGTCTGTTCACCCTGTGCATCAGACCATATGAGCATGTCCCTGCACCGATGGTGTGGATGACAGGGATGCAGCACAGGCATCATCATATGCACAGGGTGATAATGTTTGCCAGAGGCCTAGGCTGCATCATTGGATGACATCATGTGTGTGGGTTAGGGCCTTTGATCTAATTGGGCGTGTGTGGATGTTATGCATGTGTTTGTTGCGGTGCCCTACATATGTTTCCGGTGTGTGTGTGTGTATGTATGCACACAGTTCTGGCATGTGTCTGGCCTACATGGGGTATTATTGACAGCTGCAGACTGTACAGGCCAGGTTTTACAGTTCACCGTGTCCAGCCATGGCCATGTGACCTGTGCCTGCCAGGGGTTGCACAAGTACTACCAAGCAGAGGTGCAGATTGGGTACTGACTGATGACACATGTCCACTGGAACCGTGTCCCTGCTGAGACCATCCAGGGCCACGTGCACATGGCCTGCTGTGTCATGGTCTTGACAGCACAGCACCAGCTGCACTGCTGCTGCTACCACCACTATGGGAGCGGGCATGTGAGGTAGCTCATTCACGTAGACCTGAAACAGGTGATGTAGCAGGCTTACATCCACATGCCCGATGCCTCACTCCTGCCAGATGTTCCAACACAGACAGCTCACGCTCGCGGATTGTCATGCCACGGTCAAGGACTCCAACCATGTCACCCAATAATCTATCCAAAGCTTCAGCAATCTGCTGTTGAGCATTTACCATTGCCTGGATGTTGTTGTTTAAAGAACAGACAGCAGCCCTCTGAAGCCTCAGATCTTCTCTTTTGTGCCATTCAGCACTTGCCTGTGCCGCCATTACAGCCTGAATCATGCATCTGTGCTCTGTCTTGCAGGGGCATGTTGGCCAGAGGGCCTCCTACGAGCAGCACTGGCCACATGCCTGTGTGGGGCATCACCAGTCAGTTGACTGACACCATGGTGTGCAGGCATACCTTCCATAGCCCCCACACTTTCCTGTTCCAAGCTATCACATGCCAACTGCCCTTCATCTATGGCCACTGATGATGGGGCATGTGTAGGCATGAGAACTGTGTGCAGGGATGAGGGGGATATATATGGAATGGCAACCAATGGCACAGATTCAGCCCCTGACAACCCTGCCTGTGCCTCAATCATACATTCATCATCACTGCTAGAGTCTGTGGGGACACTAACATCAGATGGACCGCAGGAGGGAAACACACCTACATCACCTGTGAGGGGCAGACAAGAACTGTACATTACAATCTATACAATAGACACAGACACACACACAGACACACACACACAGACACACGCTATGGCACCCAACATGCATGTGATATGACAGAAGGCATGCAACAGGCATGTGATACGGCAGACGGCATGCAGCTCAGACAATAATAGTGGTAGTTATCGTACATCCCTGGGTTGCACACAACAGCATGCATGTGTCATAGCAGATTACAAATGTGCAAATTACACAATCATAGTAGTAGTTAGCTACATCCCTGTGTTACACCATGTAGACCAGCACAGGTTAACAGTACACCTGTGTGATGTGTGGCATATGACCTTGACAATCACATGTAGTATGACATGTGATCTGCTGATGTGTGCAATGACATGCATACATGTTTAACACAATGTTGTCCTGTCAAATATACAGTGGGGTAATGGTGTCCCAATGCAGTGTTGTCTGTCCACCCTACAGATATACTGCACATTTAGCTGATGTGCATGGCCATTGCAGAGAATCATGAGGCGTCTCTATTGCTATACAGTGTGAGTTACAGACACAGTTCATAGCCATGACTGTGTTCAGATACAATACATATATACTGTGGAATTTGACCCACATCACTGAGGTGTATACACACTAAACCATGATGTGGAATGTGTGACACGGGTCACTGAAGGGTATACGGATGACACCCCTGCACATCTGCAACCATATTGCTGCTGTCTGGCAACTATGGCCAGACATGGCAAACTTGTCATTACACCATGTCCCACATGACATCTGTGTACCACACACACACACACACACACACACACACACACACACACACACACACACACACATGAGGAGCAAGGATGACATTGATGTCCAACACCAGCAAGGGGAATGTACTGTATCTGTGGGCTGATGTGGTTGTCTGTGTATGTATGTGGATACTGTACAAGTGACTGCTGTCATGTCATGACACACTCAAGATGTTCAACACATCTTATGTGGTGGATTGATGTCACACCTACACAGGATGTGCACAGGCCTGTAGGATGTCTAGTGTTCCACATCTGCAATATAACCATTACACAAAGGCCATAGTTGGACCATGTGGAGCCAATGTATGACAGGGTGTACACACAAGCACATCACTTCTACTGTGTGTGTTGCTTCATGTCTCTGGCCATCCTCCATGGCCATATGTGTACATGTGTTAGCCAAATGATTGTGACGGGCATCTATTTCACATGTCTGTGTTGTACCAAATGACATACACCCATAGATGTCATATGCTGCACTGATGACAGGGTTATGCAGACAAAGGGTGGTATGTTTGGTATGTGGGATATGTTTTTCAGGATAGTTAGGCAGTGTTGCAGCCAGCCCACTAGATGTCATGGACATGTCAGATAGCACATCACATTGTGTGACATTCATAGCAGGGGTATGATCCACACAGGTGAATCCTGTGAGCTGGCCATACTCCAGCTCACTGTGTAGTACTGTTTGTATTCCCCACATGTGTAGTTCTGATCTGTAGTACATGTCCCTACAGTGAACAGCACCTCCACCATTGTATGCACAGCTGTCCACACATCTGGCAATGACAATTTGTGAGGTTTCATGTCGATGTTTCACATAGTTTGCAAGTATTGCACATGGGTAGCCATTGTGATGCATTGCAACTCCGACCTGTATATTGTGACATGACCATACATTATGTGTACATGTGGTAAATGGCCACATGGTGGATAGATCTCTGCATTAACATGCCTGATAAATAATAACAGTCTCACCTGCAATGGGCTGCTGTTGCAGCAGAACACCAGAGGTACCTAAATAGGAGTAATGCAGCAGTATGATCATTATCCATGCCTATATGATAGCTACAGGGTGCAATATGCATGTTAACATATACACCAGTACAATAGACTATACTATGGAGTATGCACATGTATGCATACACGAGTAGCATACTATAGTATGCGGCATGTGTGTATACATGCCTTGCATATGATGTTACGTTACATATTGTACAGTGACACATGTAACTATATGGAATATAGTTGGTATAGGTGCAGTAGTGACTTACCAGGCAACTCCAGGCTCGGTGGTTGAAAGACACCCACCTCTACGATATCGGCTAAGGCCTGTGGATGTTGTTCTGCAGGTGTCCTCAGGTTGGCCAGTAGCTCCTCGGTACGTGTGAGTGGGGGCTGGGTTGGTGGCCCACCACCTGTTGCACCTTGTTCCCTGGTGATTGCATTCACATGCTGTTTTGCCCATCTAATGAGGTCTGTACAGTGTCTGTGCACCTGCTGGTATGTGCGGTTGTGGCCACCCACATCATTAACCCTCCTGTGAAGTTCCTGCCACAGGGCATCCCGCTGCTGTGCATCCTGTGGCACATGGCTGAACAGGACATCATGATTGTCATGTAGGTATGGGATGAGGGCCTCATCCTCCAAGAGGGTATAAGGGGGTAGCCTTGCATGTGGCATACCTGGAAGATATAATGATAGAGACAGGTCACAGTAACTCACAGAGACATACAGAGCTACAGCTGAACATACATGTGTATCAAATTTACTGCGATTAAATAGCATTTGACACTCAATGGTGATTTGGATATTATCACCATATGTGTGTGTGTGTGTGTGGATTACATTGCTCACTCCATGTCTCCATGTGGATGCTGTGTTGGTGTGTCTGTGTGTGTGTACTGGTGTTCTTACCTATCAGCACATGGGGGATGTGTGTCATTAATGCTGTGACCCTGCAGACTTGCTCATGGAAGGTTTTACATATATGTGTTTTGCCATATAAATCTACACGGCACTGTACAACAGTTCAAAATCCTGCCATGTATCACCTGTGTTGCACATGTGATACACATGGGACACTGGCTAGCCAGATGGTATTTGCAGGGCTGGATATCAACTATAGCATGTACAGTCAAAGTCAACTAGTAGGCTATATGCCCTGGGCCATGTATGAATCTAGGATGAAAGGTTACCTAGCTATAGCTGACAGGTGGGTTTCTGGGGCCAGGTGAAGCAGTGCCACATAACTGATTCACAGGGTTAATGATAGATTTACCATGCGGCTATCACACCATGTCTGAGAGGGGGGCAATGTGCAGCTTTGCTGGACAGGAATGCATAGTATGGCAGGAGTATGTAAAGTGTATGGGACAAGGATCTGTCTGGCATGTGGTGATCCTAGTACTAGGAAGGTGGATGTCCATGAAGTATGTGTTTGAGATCAGGATGTGTACATGTAGTATGTCCAACATCATTGGGTTAGACATGGCTTTATTTAGGATAGGCATCATGCTACATAGTGGAGATGGGGATTGGGAAGGCTGGTGTTGGCCATCTGAACATGGCCAATACCCTTTAAAGGAAATATGTGATCTGATATGGATCACTTGAGTGTTGAGTATGGCTGGACAATGATCTCTATATTCATGGATGGCACCCTGTCATGATTAGGGTTGCCACATACGACTATCTGACAGGTGTGGTGATGTAACTGTCACAGGAATGACAACTGCCCAGCTGCATCCCTTACACACAGCGCCCATTATATTGACCGCTGCCGAGGTGGTAGTTCATGGGTGCAGGTTTATTAACATACAGGTGACAATGCAATATGTAGCTGTCAGATTGTGCCCATATGTCACACACCTCACCCAAAAAGCCCCTTCTGTATGTTGTCCACAACACTCTGAGTCAGCTATTGCTCCTAGGTCATAGTCATCTGCATACTGCAATAGGCAGATGCCTTCTGTTAGTCTTTGTGGTATAGACTACAATGAGGGGGATTTCAATGAATTAACCCTGTCTTACTGTAGCTGGCACTGGTGTGATGTGCATGCATTATTCAGACACCTTCTGTAGTGCTGGTTCTGCCAGCAGTCTCGTTGCAGAACACTCCTGTGACATAGGAGCGCACATCTAGTATACTGAGTGTAGGTGGAACACAATATGGGTGATGATGTCCTATGACCTGGCAAGGTTATGATATGCAGTGTGAAATCAATCTTACTGTCATCTACATCTGTACTGCTGGCATCAAATAAGTTGATCAAGGTTCATGGCCTTTCAGACCAGACTCAGTAGGGTACTAGTGCAGTACTTCCCATTATCAGTGGTGTCTCCTCCTTTGTAGGTTGTGATACCTGTTGGTGTGTACCATTCAGTGTGTACACAGCCTGACATGAAGCTATGTTTTACATGATGTGTATGTGGAAAGCAACTTGTTTTGCCATATGTGTATGATACAACCTGGGATGTGGACAGGTCCCATGCAGCCTGAGTGCAGCTTGTACCTGGATAGTTGTGGTTACAGGGGCTCTGTAGTGTACATGGATATATGATTGTGTACCTGTTGGGGGGCAGTGTATTTATGTTATCCAAGACCCTATCTGGATTGCTTATTCATGCTCAGCACTTGTTCAGAACTTGTAAGCACTACGTAAGCTACTAATTACTATAGCACTAAATCTTCCTCATTACCTAGAGGCAAACAGTTTTTGTATGTACTTTTCTCATTTGCTTAGAGTAAAACAGCTCTTGTACTCACTTTCCTTACTTATCTAGGGGAAAATAGTTTTATATTCAGGCATGTCCAAGGGTCAGCTCCCAGTGTTCTCTCCTGTCTATCTGATGAATCTGGACATCTTGAGGCAATGTAGAAATTGCCTCATGTACACAGACAACCCTCTGCCTACCACTCAACACTACAACCTGTGAGAGATGCACTTATCTAGCCAAACTGGAGGTAAAGCTCTCTCCAACCAAGACTGAACTTGACAGTCATGTGGAGAAGGTAAACATTTGCACCACACCACAATCATCACATAGTCTCACTAAATCTACACCACCATAAACCACACATAGTAACACAAAAACATTCACGGAGGCTCTCAATAATAATCTGTCTAAGCAACAGAGACCTCCAAAGTGGAAACGCAAGCAGCCTCCATCCCCCAACACAACCCCAATGGCACATAGCCCACAGACTCAGTGTGCCACTCAACCACAGCCAATAAGGCAAATCAACATACCCAACACACTAGTCACAGTTGACTCTATAGTCAGGCGCACTGATGTCCCACTCACCAGGCTAAACAAGAAGAAGGTTACTGTCAGCTGCCTGTCGGGTACCAGGATCCACCATATAACCCACGCACTCAGGTCACTCCACAACAAGTACAAATATGACTCTGTCATTGTCCATGTTGGTGTGAATGACCTGAGATGTACCTCCCTGGACTACATGGAAAGAGACATGGAAGAGCTCTCTGATCTTGTAGCCCAGGCAGGTATGACCCTAATCCTGAGTAGCATTCTGCCATTGCCCAGGATGATATCGCAATATGAGGACTAAATGATTGACTTCAACAATTGGCTAAGCTTCTGGTGTCATTCTAAGGGGATCCAGTATCTGTCTGCTTGGGATGACATGGTCGACAGACCATGATGCTTTGCCACAGATGGCCTAAACCTGTTGCCTCTGGGATTCTGGATACTGGCTAAGGCTCTTTCTGCCCCATAGTGCCTTCTCAACCACAGCCAATAAGGCAAATCAACGTACCCAACACACTAGTCACAGGTGACTCTATAGTCAGGCACACTGATGTCCCACTCACCAGGCTAAACAAGAAGAAGGTTACTATCAGCTGCCTGTCGGGTACCAGGATCCACCATATAACCCACGCACTCAGGTCACTCCACAACAAGTACAAATAACATATTCACCACCATAACAGGAACAGGCAAGCACAAACTGAGGGTAATGCTACTCAATGCTGGAAGTCTAAATCTCAAAATGCACTCACTCGAGACACTCCTTGTAATGGAGAACATCGATATCTGTGCAGAGAGTGAGACCTGGTTCAAAGCTCCAGAGAGCACCCCTGCACTACCAGGCTATAACTCATACCACGCTTTTCTGCCATGTAACCTGGACCGAAACACCCAAGGTGGAGGTGTGTCCATATTCATTAAGGATATCCACCCCTCCAGGCTAGTTGCTTAGCACAATGCATCTGAGGTTATCCAAGTGCAACTACCTCTGGGCTAAACTGCAATCCAAATCGTAGCTTGCTACAGATCCCCCACCATGCCCCAAGATTCCTACTCCTCTTTTCTTGATGTACTGGAAATTATTAGGGTTCAACCAAATGCCCTACTCATGGGCGACTTCCCCTACCCCACCATTAACTAGGAAAACTACTTGTGTACCAACTCATTAGCTCAACGCTTTCTGGAATTCATAAACTCCAATGCCCTGGATCAACTTATCCACACACCCACCAGGGGCAACAATATCCTAGACCTAGGCATTACCAACATGAGTGACCAGTGTTCCACACCTGAAGTCAACTCCTCGTTGGTCCGATCAGACCATAAGCTAAACACCCTTGATATCCACATCCCGCCCCCACCCCCCATTAAGGAAACCACAGTATAATATTTCTACAAAGCCAACTTCATGCTTCTTAAGACAGAAGTGGTGAACTTCATGACACCCATGCAGATGGACAATACAGTTACAACTGCTGAATCCTACACAAATGTACTCTATAAGCACTTACACGAGTGCATAGATCATGCTATCCCAAACAGAACCAATATGCTATCCTCCAAAATAAGGAAGCCAATCTAGTGGTCCCCTGCCATAAACAAACTGTACAACAGAAGGAAGAAACTGTTGCAAAAGAGAGTACAATCTCATGAGTGGAGGAGCTCCCTGGTCAGCCCCAGTGAGAAGCTGAGATCCCTTATAATATCCTCCAAAGCTAGCTACGAAAACAAAACCACCACTAATTCCAAGGACAACCACAAAGCATTCTATAGCTATGTCAAATATCTTGATGCCAACACCCAGATCTGCTCTGAGTTACAGCACAAAGGCATGAACATTACAAAACCAACTGATATTGCCAACATCCTGGCAGATAGGTTCAGTGCTACCTTTCCCCCCTCTCAACAACTAAAGGGCCCAAGATTTGGTGTAGTGGTACATTTCTCTGATCTGAGTTCACAGGGTCCTGGGTTCAAGCCTTGGCAGTGATGACTTTTTAACAAGGAGAAGGTCACTGTAAGCTGCCTGTCAGGTGCCAGGATCCGCCACATAATGCAAGCACTCAGGTCACTCCAAAGCAAGTACAATTATGACTCCGTCATCGTCCATGCTGGTGTGAATGACCTGAGACATACCTCCCTGGACTACATGGAAAGAGACATAGAGGAGCTCTCTGACCATGTAGCCCAGGCTGGTATGTCCCTGACCTTGAGTAGCATCTTGCCCTCACCAAGAATGATGCCACAGTATAAAGACAAAATGATCAGTTTCAACAATTGGCTAAAGTATTGGTGTCATTCAAAGGGGACCCAGTGTCTGTCAGCCTGGGATGACATGCTCGACAAGCCATGTTGCTTCGCTAGGGACAGCTTGCACCTGTCACCCTTAGGCTTCGTATACTGGCCAAGGCTCTTGCCACCCTCATAGTGCCTTTTTTAGGCAAGGCTCAAAGGACAAACCCACCTCCATAGACAACCCAAAGATAAAAAACTAAAGGTAATGCTACTCAATGCCAGAAGTCTAAACCTCAAGATGCACGCACTCGAGACTCTCCTCAGTATGGAGAAGATCGATGTCTGTGCAGTAACAGAAACCTGGTTCAAGACTCCTGAGAGCACCTCAGCACTACCAGGTTATAACTCATACCATGCGTTTTGGCCCCAAAACTTGGACCGAAGCACAAAAGGAGGGGGAGTATCTATATTCATCAAAGATACCTACACCACCAGGTTAGTGGCACTGCACGAAGCATCGGAAACCATCCATGTGCAACTAACAGTGGCAAAACTTCCTTTCAGTTTGTAGCCTGCTAAAGAACACCCTCCCTATTACAGGAACCCCACTTGGCATTCCTGAGAACACTGGAGAGTATGAAGATCTCTCCAAACACTATGTTATTCGGTGACTTCAACTACCCAAACATTGACTGGGAAAACTACTCAAGCCCAAACACCCTCGCCCAACAGTTCCTTGAATTTATAAACTCTAATGCAATGGAACAACTGGTCACCACTCCCACAACAGGGAACAACATATTGGACCTGGTCATCACCAACATGGAGACTCTATGTTCCACACCAGAGGTAAACCCCTCATTGGTAAGATCAGACCATAAACAAATTTCCCTGGACATCCATATCCTGTCCCCACCCCCAGCCAAGGAAATCACTGTAAAGAATTTCTCCAAAGCCAACTTTGCACTTCTCAAGACTGAGGTGGAATCCTTCAAAGCCCCTGGGCCAGAGGATAATACAGCCCAATCCACAGAATCCTTTACAAATGCATTCTATGAGCACCTGCAGGAATGCATGGATTGTGCTATCCCAAATAAAACCAAGACTCACTCCTCCAAAAACAGGAGACCAGTCCGGTGGACCCTGGCCATAAATAAGCTGTACAACAGAAGGAGGAAGCTACTACATGACAGAGCAAAATCCCAAAAAGGGAAGGCATCTCTGATCAGTATTAGCAAGAAAATTCGATCCCTCATAAAATCATCAAAGACCAGTTTCGAAAGAAAAATTGCCCTAGACACTAAAGATAATCACAAGGCCTTCTTTAGTTATATCAGAAACATGGGCGGAAACTCCCAGATATGCTCTAAATTGTTGCATAATGGTACAAAATATACTGAACCTACAGACATAGCCAACATCCTGGCAGACAGATTCAGTGCAAACTTCTCCCCCCCTTCCCCCCCAAAGGAGCAAACACCTATCCCAACTGAATGTAACCTCCCTGACATCACAGATGCACAAGTGAAAGCTGCCCTCTCCAAAGCAAAAAACACAGCATCTATGGGACCGGATGGTGTCCCAGGCTGTGTCTTACATGAGCTCCAAGAAGAACTGAACCCTCACATTAAGTCACTGTTCAAACTTAGCCTTACTACAGGATATGTACCCAAAGAATGGCGTACAGCTACAGTGGTCCCACTCCACAAAGGTGGTGCCACAACGGACCCCGGAAACTATCGCCCCATAAGCCTGACTAGTCTGGTCTGTAAAGCTATGGAGTGTATTATCATGGAACTCATAAACAAAGACATTGGGAGCCTCCAGACACTGGACCCTACCCAATTCGGCTTTGTTAAGGGCAGATCTTGCCTCTTAAACCTAGTTGATTTCTTTGAAACAGTTACCAAAGCCATAGATGAGGGCAAGGTGGACTACCTGGACCTCGCAAAAGCCTTCGACACAATACCCCACTCGGGCATCATAAATAAGCTTACCAGCTTAAATATCAACCCCTATATCACAAGATGGGTTGCAAACTGGCTCAGAGATAGAACCCACATGGTCAGAATCGCAGGTGCCATGTCCAAATCCAAACCAGTTACAAGTGGCATCCCACAGGGCTCAGTTCTGGGACCTCTCTTGTTTGGTATATACTTCTCTGAGGTTCAGGCTAACACGGGGGGATTATGGCTGACAAAGTTCGCAGATGACTGCAAACTGGAGGCCATAATCGAATCTCCAGCTGACACAAGCATCCTCCAAAAGGGTCTCACAGAGACGGATGCTTGGTGCCAGAGCCATGGCCTCAAGCTAAATGCTAAAAAGTGCATAGTCATCCCCTTTGGGAAAAACAAGGTGCCCACAAATTACCACATAGGTGGTAATCCATTAAGTATGGAAGAAGTAATTAGAGATTTGGGGACCAACGTAGATAGTAATCTCTCCTTTGATAATCACCCACCTTATCATGAAAGGGTTCGCATCTAGATCAAGAGAGGTCATTGTGCCCCTCTACTCATCACTCATCAGGCCCATAATTGAATACAATGCCCCTTTTGGGATGTACCTTACCCGACACTTGCAGCAACTGGAGAGACCCCAAAAGTACCTCACCAAGAGGATCATGGGCTACAAACAGATGTCCTATGCAGCTCGACTAAAGAAACTCCAGCTCTACTCAGTTGCTTACCACCTACTCAGAGGCGATCTATGCCTGACGTACAAAGCCATGTCAAACCCAGAATTAATGGACATGCTCCACCTCAAAAAATCCAAGTCCCTTAGAGCTACATGCTCCAGGGACCTAAACCTCAGCACAAAAATAAATAGGACATGCTGGAGGGACAGATTCATTTCCCAAAGGCTCCCCTCACTCTGGAATAGAATCCCAATTCATGTCAGACATAGCCCCTCACTGACCCTCTTAAAGCAAAATTTGGACGCATGGATGGGAAATCGCAAATTCACCCCTGGGATCTCTCCTGTGCCCTGCTAGACAGAGGCACAGTAATCTAATCTTAAAAGGGTACCTTCTGTGACCTACTTTACAGAGGCACAGTAGGCTAATCTAATAGGGAGGCGGAAGCCAAATACACTCTGGCTAGGCTTATAAATGCCCTAGGGCAGATAGCCTAGTATCTACCTATGAACCTATGAACCTATATCTATACAGGAAGAATGCAGAGTCCCTGTAATCACACCTATGCAGGTAAAAGCTGCACTCTCTAAAGCCAATATCACAGCATCCATGGGACCGGACAACATCCCAGGCTGCGTTTTACACGAACTTCAGAACGAACTAGCTCCCCACTTACGCACCATGTTCAATAATAGCCTTGCATCAGGCTTTGTGCCCCCTGAATGGCACACAGCAACAGTTATCCCACTCCACAAAGGTGGCGCCACAATGGACCATGGGACCTGACTAGCCTGGTCTGCAAGGCTATGGAGCACATCATCATCACGGATCTCAATCACAGAGACATTGGGTACCTCCAAACCTTTGACCCCTCCCAGTTTAGCTTTGTTAAGGGCAGACCATGCCTCCTAAACCTGGTGGGCTGCTTTGAGACAGTTACCAAGGTATTAGATGAGGGTAAGGAGGTCCACACAGCCTACCTTGATATCTCAAAGGCTTTTAACACCATTCCCAATTCTGGTATTACTGACATACCCATCACCTGAACATTAACCCCTACGTCATGAGATGGTTTGCAAAGTGGCTCACGGACAGAACCCACACAGTGGGAGTTGCATACCCTAAGTCCAGCTGTAAACCAGTTACAAGTGGCGTCCCCCAGGGCTCAGTCGTAGGACCCCTCATGTTCAGTATATACTTCTCTGAGGTACAGGCAAGCACAGGAGGACTTTGGCTGAAATGGTTTGCAGACGACTACGAACTAGGGGCCATAATTGTTTCCCCAGCTGATACAGACACCCTCCAGAAGGGTCACACTGAGACGGACACCTAGTGTCAATATCATGGCCTCAAGCTGAATGCCAAAAAGTGCATAGTCATCCCCTTTGGATAAAACTAATTACCCACGGACTACCATATAGGTGCTAGTCCCCTACATACAGAAAAAGTAATAAGAGATCTGGGAACCCAAGTAGATAGCAATCACTCCTTGGATAACCATAATGTCAAGGTGGTTAGAATATCCTTCTACGTGGCCCCCCCAATCTCAAATGGGTTTGCATCCAGAACAAAGGAGGCCATTGTGCCTCTCTACTCATGAATTATTAGACCCATTAAAGGATACAGCACCCCATTTGGGATGTACCTTACAAGACAACTGCAACAGCTTGAAAGACCACAACAGTACCACACCAAGAGGATTACTGACCTCAGACAGATGACCTATGCAGCCCAACTAAAGAAACTCCAGCTGTACTCAGTTGCATACCGCGTACTCACAGGTGATCTCTGCTTGACATACAAGGCCTATGTCCAACCCAGTATTTCTGGATATGCTCCGCCTAAACAAAAGCCCCTGAGAGCCACATGCTCTAGGGTCATACACCTAACCACAATGATATCTAGGACGTGCTGGAGGGATAGATTCCTGACCCAGAGACTCCCCATGCTTTGGAACATGATTCCAATGTACATCAGGCAGGGCCCCTCACTAGCACTCTTCAAGAGAAACCTTGATGGGTGGATAGGAGACAGACATGTACCCTGGGAGTCACTGCAGTGGCTCTGCTGGACAGAGGCATAGGGAACTAATGGCTCTGCTGTTCAGAGGCACAGGGAACTAACCTAAGGGGGTGGCGGAAGCCAACACACTCTAGCTAGGCTTATAAATACCGTTGGGCAGACAGCCTTATACCTACCTTTGAACTTATTACATGTCTGATGTGCATGGATAGTTAACTAGCTCTACCATTTAATCATTGAACAGCCTGCTGAGTGATCTTACTTGGTTTTTACTTGCTTTTGGTGTTTTTGTGCTTGTTTACTTAGTCGATCTAGTATGTGTTTTAGCTCTTCCATTTTACTTTGCTATCATGCTGATAAACTGTCGGGTGACTACAAGTCATATGTATCCTGTTATTGTGTATTATAAATGTCAATAGACATAACTAATGTTTGCCTAACATAAAAGCAATGCTATGTAAAATGTAATACATATCTGCCTACAATACAGTACATTACACAGTTATTGGCACAATATCCCACAATGCAAATCATAATTGCACAGTAGGCCCACCTTTGACATGTTATTCTCAGTAATGCACCCATACATATGCCTACTGTTACAATATATCAACATATACTATCCCTTGTTATAGTACGTACTTGTTGGACCAACCCTGCCACTGACAGCGGCTGGAGAGGAATTGTTGGGTTCAAAGCCCTTATATAGCATCCCTTGTGGTGTATGCAGTGTTTGCCTTGTGACCTACAGCAGTACACACATAAATACTACAAGCATTACTATGCTCAACAATACATCACTACAAGATAACTGTTTCCACTATATGCATTGCGTACACTTTAATTATTACAGAACAGGTACTACATACACAGACATACTGAGTGTTCTACATACCTTATTAGTAACCCGAGGTGCCGTTGACTGTTATTTCAATCCTTTTCAGTTTGTGTTTCAATCTTCTTTGTAATGTTCTGCTGGTATATACAGATGGTTTGAATGTGTGACAAGCCATCCTTTTATAGTTAAATATCGGTATCATGTGCTATCCTGACCAGCAATCGGTGTTCCAAAGTAGTTAATTAGATGCACATCAGCTGTGTAGCTACTCCATTAGCCAATACCATGGCAACAGTGGTGTATAACTGAGTACTCCACTTGGGCGTTGTCCCTTTGCCTTACTTTCGAGAAAGATGGCCTGGATGTGTTGTTTGTGATGTATTTCAACAGCTATATGGAGACAGACAGAGATATATTAGCTTCATGACTCCCGTGGATTGTGTGTAATGGCTAGAAGATGTTGCTCTACATGTGAGTACAGCTGTTGTATTTCAGAACATTGCTACTTATGCAGGGTTTGTTTATAACTGATACTTCTGCAGATGTTTCAGACTGGCAAGGATGTTTGGGCAGCTCAAGGCTGTATAGCTATGCATGAAATGTTAGGTGGTTTACAGTGTGCTCACCAGACATCTTTGGTTTGGTGTACATGTGTATCATACTGTGCTGTTAATCAGTAATTGGTAACACTTCCTGGTGTACACACAACCATTTGAAACAGGATTAGTGCAAACAAACCCTGCAACATCAGCAGCTGTTCCATTGTAGAACAGCAACTATTTCACATAGGGCCATGTTAGTGTGTCTCTGACAAGGTATGTTAAGGCTTCTGCAGATGTTGTACAGTGAGTGAATGATTTGTGATGTTATTACAGTTTGTATTGTAATTGGTTTGGGTGTGGGGGAGATGGTGGGTGTACATAGCAGATGCAGGTGTGTAGGAATTGCTTTTATACATAATCCATATGTGTGTGAGGGTTCCTTCCCTATTTGAACACCTATCCTTTAGTGGACTAATACTATGGTAATTGCAGACTGATTCATTAAGGCACTGTTAATTGCTTCCTGTATAGCATGCAGGTGATGTTAGTCCTTGAATCCTTTTGGCAATACATCGGAATGTAATAAAGTGTTACTACATGAAAGCTGTCTGTGTATTTCTGTCATAGGTATTTGCAGTCATTGGAGTTGTGTTGGTGACTGACCCTCTTTGGCTAGGGTTGCCACCTTTTCAAATGGCCATAGTGGGACATTTTTGGGACACACATCATATTTTACAGGCCGACAAACCCACGGTCAGTACAAAGGATAGAACTTTCCTTTTTTGCCTAAATATAAGTGTATTCTTGTAGCAGTTTAGTTGCTTATCCTGTTTCTTGTAACATGTAGGTATTTTAGATACAGAAATAACTATTTTATGCAACTATTACATTACATATGGGACATAATTATGTCCTACAATCTCAGGACATTTGCATTTATAATATTTTTGGTCAGGACACAACCGCCCAAGGAGGGACTGTCCCTCACAAAGTGGGACAGGTGGTAACCCTATCTTTGGCTCATGTCCATAGCACATATTTGTAATAGTGTATAAGCATATACTCTCCATATCCTTTGTTCATAAAGTTTGGTTGTGGCGGAATGTGTGATTGCTATGGTCCATGTTATACTCATATATGAACACTTCAACTGCTGTATTGTGGGATACCTACAGAATCCCGAACACACACAGTTCGGACGCCCACAGTACCGGGCCCAGACTCCCATACCCCACATTACCGACAGCGACAGTCAAATCCGCGAAAGTAACACAAACACAGACCACACACACGCACACACAGACTGCTACCCACCACATCCAAACAAACCATCCTACACTATATATGAGCAGGTGGGCAAGCCCCCCTACACCCCCCATGTGGGTGGCTGTGCCCCCCACACACCCCCTACTTTAATATTCTACCTCCGAGATCACACAAACAGATGCACAAAGCAAACCCTCACCCACACATTACAGTCCCCCAGGAACACACACCTCACTCAGAACACACACTTACACACACTACAAGCCTCAGAAACACACTTACACACAGTAACCTACTTAAACTGCAACACCAGAAGAACTAACTAAATGTCCCTTAACATCGGGATTTTAAACCTCGTGCTTCTGGTGTTTCGGTACTGTGGTCTTTCGGTCTTTAAGCTTCGTGATTACGCGCATCGGTATGTCAAGCATTCGGTATTTGGTAGGTATCCCATTTATATGTACCTCCATGGCTGTATAGATGTTGTTAACCTATCTATATATCTACATATATATGTATATCCCCATATATCGACATATATATCTCTCTCTCTCTCTCTCTCTATATATATATGTTGATATATATACATATATATATATATATATATATATATATATATATATATATATATATATATATATATATATATATATATATATATATATATATATATATATATATTATATATATATATATATATTATATATATATATATATATAGATAGCATACATCTTTCACTGGGTACATGGCGGTTTGTCCTATTTCCACACATTCCTCCCTTTTGTGTTTTAACCTGTCAGAATACACAACTGCCATTGGTACATCTCAGGTAGCTTAGTGGTAGGTTATTGTGAAGACTGAGTACATGGTTGCATGTTCTAATCCTGGCAGTGGTCATTTTACCTCTCAGAGTAGGCACTGGTAGTGCAAGGGTGATTAACGCACATTTCAGCGGTTGTGTGTTCCAAATGTTTATTATTCTGTAGAATACTACCTATATATGCAAGCTGTGGTTAAAGTATACTATGTAACATGTAAATCATCTCTGACTTTATTGGGATTAGAACCAGGACTGCACAGATATTATGCAAATGCTGTAGCCATTACACTATTGACATTAACATCCCTTCTGCCTATTTCCTATGTCCATGAATCCTATGTGTAAGCTTGGCTACGCAACAGGCGGAGCCACCCACACCCAGTGAGCTTCTCGAAATACCGATATAACACACAAATTGAGAGACTATACATTAACATCCTAACTACATTTGGCATTGCCCCTCACTGACACACTTCAGAGGAAACCTTGATGTGTGACTGGCCAACAGTATATACACCCCTAGGATCATGTGTCCCAGAAACATACAGCCAGGGTGTGGGGAGCCACTCCAGTTTTATAGCTGCAAGACTTGTTGGGGAAATTGAATTATGTTGGGTTGTCATGTTAACATGCCCTTTTGAGATCACTATGTGCCCCTATCACCCCACAGCACCCCAGTCTTCAACAGCTTCCAGCAACTCTGCCTGGAATCACTTCATTGGCTATGCTTGACAGAGGCTCAGTTACTTCATCAATGGTGCAGGTAAAGCCACCACACTGTAGCTATGTCCATAGGTGCCTACACTGTCAGTGTGTGTGCTATACGTTCCCTCTTTGCCAAAGCATGGGCATACTGGGCACGCCTCTGTCTGTCTACTGGGGCTGGCACAGGGTGTTCGTGGTCTGAGTCCCTCTGTGCCTGTGGGGCCTTTGGCAATGGTGGTGGGCTGTGAGGGCCTTCATCATTCTGTCCCTGCAGCTGTTTCTGCAGGATCATATTGTGTAGCATGGCACATACTATGAAGATGTGGGCACACATGCCTGGAGAGTACTGCAAGCCTCCACCAGATATGTCCAAGCAATGGAACTGTGATTTCAGCATCCCAAACACATGCTCTATGATGATTCTGGTTTCTACGTGTGCCTCATTATGGCATTCTTGCATGGGTTTGTGTGCATTTCTGATGGGAGTAATCATACACGGTTCCAGTGCATAGCCAGCATCCCCCACCAGGTGGCCATATGGAATGTCCCCCCTGGCAAATACCTGAGTTGTGAGGTATGCCAGATGTGGGAGTCGTGATAGCTTCCAGGGCTGCCAGCACACACATCCATGATAATGCCCTGGGCATTGCACATGACCTGGCAGTTGATGGAGGGGTATCCCTTGTGGTTTATGTAGTGCCTACCCTGCTCACCGGGTGGTGTCTTGATGTGTATGTGCATGCAGTCTATTGCACCCAGTACCTCTGGGTAGTCTGCCACACGGTGGAAGAGATGCATATTGCTGGCCAACTCCTGCTGTGTTTGGGGGAAGTATATGTGCTCATTGGCATGTGGTAACATGACATGCAGGAACTGGTGGAGTACCCTGGATGCTGATGCCTGTGAAATCCCCATGATATCCCTAGCTGGCCTCTGAAAGGTACCTGTGGCTAGTATTCTCAAGCTTACACATACCTTCGTGTCCATTGGGATGGGTTCCCCCTTTGTTATTTCTGGCTCTGAGGCATGGCGGGCACAGCTCAACAAGTTGCTGGATGGTGTCCCTGTCCACCCTGTAATGCTCTACTGTCTCCATATCATGTAGCCCCTGACAGGTTACCCTGGGTCTGAACACTCTTCTCCTCCTCCGGTGCCTGAGATGTATGTCAGCATAATCCCCCACACCATCGTCAGTCTCCAACACATGTTGGTGAATCAAAGCTATGGCAGCCCCTAACATGTACATATTAATAATTCCCCATCTGTATACATCAATGATGCAGAGTGTCTGGGAATACACAAGTGCGTGTGAGGTGCTTTCACACTTTATACTATTGTGCAATGGATGCTGCTGGTGTAATTGGGTGTGTATGTGCAATTCCAGCTGCAGGGTATCTTAATTATGGGTTTTACAGCAGGCACTACTATTGTGGGGCCTTTGGTGTTGACTTACGCTTGGCTGCCATGAGTCATCTATTGCCCTTTACTTCACTTTTCAACCCGATTCCCCTCCTATTGTCAAACATTCATCCAGCTGCCTGCTTTGTTGTTTTGTACTTTCCCAACCCAGGATTGTGTAGTGAAATGTGTTACGTAGCTGATCTACTGCATGTTTGCTTTGTTCTGCTGTGACAGTTCTCTTTTCTTTGCAGTACGGCACCTCCCCTTTCCTGTTCTGCAGGTAGCTGCTAGCAGCCTTGTTAGCTGTTGTCAATGGCCCACTGTGAGTTCCTAGGTGTTAATTACTAATTTGTACTCCAATTACCATGCTGCAGCATTTCATTATAGCTTTCCCGTATCCTTCCTGTTTCAGCTGTGGTGCACCCCATGCACAGCCGTTTACTGGGTTTCGAGCACATTTTCATCCACGTTCACATGCACATTTGGTTACCTTGTGTGCTCTCAGCTAAGCAAAGCTATGGCTACTTCCATACCCCTATCCTGCGGCTTTGCTTAGCAACAGGCAACCTGGATTAGCAATGCTCCAATGTGCTTACAGCTAAGGTGGCACACCCCTCTCTTGATGTCATCTTTATCTCCAGGCCACACTTCGGTGTTGTACCGCTATGCTGTGAAGTACATCCTTATGCCGGCAGGAATTTTGCAATTCAGTATTACTTGTCTCATTTGCATGGCATTGACTACTAATCCCTAGTCACCACGCAGAACACTGTCATAGACCCTTAGCAACCCTTGTGCCATGGTTGTGGTGTAGCATGCGTGCCATTAACTATTATGGGGAATTCATGAAATGTGTTACATTGCAGTTTTATTACATATAAATATATTTTCATTGTGATCCCATTTGCGCACCGATACACTGCGATTTTACTTTGCGTTAGTGTGGCCATGACATTAAATGTTCTTTTTTATGTGTTGTGCATGTTTTTTTATGCCATTGGCTATATATTTAGCCATTGGCATATATTAACATTATAATACATGAGTTTGGTCTGCTGTCATGGGTCCGATTTTATGTTTGAAAAAATGTAAACCGTTTTTTTGGTTTACATTTCTGCATGCTTACGCTATGCCTGCACCACTTCATGAATCACTATATACCTTCATTTGCATGCTACACTGCTGCACATGAGGTAATTAGCATACATGCGCTGGGAGCTGCGCAGCTGTGGCGTATGCTGGTAGTGCACATGGAAACAGCTCGTACCTGAATCACTGGGCGGCCATATTTGGCGTTAGATCACCGATGCTATGCCTGCGCCTGGCGCAAGCTTCATGAATCCCGGTGATAGTCATTCAAACCTGGTTCTGTTTTATTTACCAAATCATCTTTCCTAATTCTCTCTTCAGTCACATCTATAGCCAAGAACATAAATCACTGACTTTCTCCCTGCTCCAACATATGCTTAACAATTGCACTATACTGCAACCCTTTTTGAACACAATAATAATGTTCTCTAACACGTTCTCTAAGGTGTCTATTGGTTTTTCCTATATAAAATGCTGGACATATACAGTGGGCCAAATACACTAAATTTTTTGACTCACAATTAGCTGCCATCTTAAATGTATATTGTTTCCTGGTAACTGTGTGTTTAAAGGTATTGCTAGTATCTATACACTTACAGAAATCACATCTTTTACATTGGGTGGTACCATATCCCTCAAGTGGCACCTTACTACTAGAACTATTGCTAGGATAGCATAAAACTTGCTTTAATGATTTCTTATTTTTTAAATAAAACTAGGTGCATTTCCTTCCAACATGGCAATACGTTCTTCGGTATCAAGGATGTTCCAATTGTTTTTGACTATATTTCTAATAGCTCTACTGTCAGTCATGTGAGTCATACAAAAAGAAATAATCTTACCTTTCTTTGACCTATTATTTACTACATTATGATTGGGTGTGGAAAAGTATGGCTTACCCTTTCCTTTCTTATTTGCCCTAGCCATATCACAAGCATCATTAACTTCAGTTTTTCGATAGCCTCACTGCTTATGCATGCTAGATTATCTTCAAAATCATGCCCTCTGGCATGCAGTCTAGAACTCCCTAATCTTCCTCTTCACTATATTTTGAAAAATATGAGGAGGGTGCATGCAGGTACAATGCAAATAGCTATTACAATAACAGGTGTTTCTGTATATCTGAGTGTATAAACTGTTGTTCTCATCTCTCAAAATACTTACATCTAGAAAATTAATACTTGACTGAGAACTTCTCGTGGTGAATTTTAGGAATGCACTACTAGCATTCAAATACACTTCAAACAAACTGAGTTTTGAAATATCACCTTTCAATAGAATAAATAAGTCATCAACAAGGCGATGATATAAACAAAATATGTTTTCATTCTGCCATAACCAGATTGGCATAGCTATTGGCACATGAAATGCCCATAGCTATGCCAGTGGTTTGTAGAAAATATTTTCCATCAAATACAAAGATATTAAATTCAAGTACTAACTCTATCTAAGGAAAAGGAATTGTTCCTAGTAAGAAAATTACGTACATATTCTATCTCTTTATCTTTTGGAATTATCGTAAAGAGGGATGTAACATCTAGCATAACCAAATATTCATTCCCCATCAACGAATTGTCAGACTGAAATCGATACAAATCCCTGAGAAAATGCTCTGTGTCCCTTAAAACTATGTCATAGTTGTCCACTAATGGTCTTAATTGTTTCTCCATATAAATAGAGATTGGCTCAGTTATCCATTCTGCTCCTGCTACTATAGGTCTAAAAGGGGGAATTCAGGATTTTTGTGTATTTTAGGCAATCCGTGTAAGTTTGGAATAATGAGATGTTCAACTACAAAATACTGAAACAGGTTTTTTGTGATATAATTTTCTTATAAACAGTTCTAAATATGCCTCAAATAACTTTCTTTCATACATTCTGTATCAGCAATATTAATCATTCTATATTTCTTAGCATCTTGTAACATATTATTCATTGATTCAAAGTAGAGTGACCTATTCATCACAACAATAGTATGTCCCTTATCTGCAGGTGTAATTGCAATGCCTTTATCATTCTGCAATTTTACTAGAGCTTGTTCTTCATTTAACTTCAGATTAAAAAATTTACAAAGAGGCTATAGAAAAACTGAAGTTAATGATGTTTGTAAAATGGCTTGAGCAAATAGGAAAGGAAAGCATAAGCCATACTTTTCCTCACACAATCATAATGAAGTAAATAACAGGTCAAAGAAAAGTGAGTTTGTTTCATTTTGTATGACTCACATGACTGATAGTGGAGCTATTAGAAATATAGTCAAAAACAATCGGCACATCCTTGGTACTGATGAACGTATTGCCATGTTGGTAGGAAATGCACCTAGTTTTATTTATAAAAATAAGAAATCATTAAAGCAAGTTTTATGCTATCCTAGTAATAGTTCTAGCAGTAAGGTGCCACTTGAGGGATATGGCACCACCCAATGTAAAAGAAGTGCTTTCTGTAAGTTAATAGATACTAGCAATACCTTTAAACACTCAGTTACCAGGAAACAATATACATTTAAGATGGCAGCTAACTGTAAGTCAATAAATTTAGTGTATTTGGCCCATTGTATGATATGTCCAACATTTTTATATAGGAAAAACCAATAGATGCCTTAGAGAACGTGTTAGAAATCATTATTATTGTGTTCAAAAAGGGTTGCAGTATAGTGCAATTGCTAAGCATGTTGGAGCAGGGAGAAAGTCATTGGTTTACGTTCTTCGTTATAGATGTGACTGAACAGGGAATTAGGAAAGGTGATTTGGTAGTGTAGCCTCTCCTGCATGGAATATGGCCACTGAGCGATCCAGGAATGTGCCGTATTGATGTGAATGAGCGAGCCAACACTGTTCCTGCATGGAAACCCATGCAGGATGCCAAGTACCTCATTTGCTGGGGAAAACCAATCAAATGAGGTAAAATCATGATCCAGGAAGCAGGTAGGTAGCCGTGCAGGAACGGTGCTACTAGCTGAATACATTTCTGCAAAAATGAAAACGGAAGCATGACAATTTCAATAAAAACATGGACCCTAACCTGTAGGCATACCAATGGGCAAATATATGGCCATTGGCATGTTAGCCTGTTTAAATTTTTAAAAAATAAAAGTTTATTATTTTTTGGCCGATCTCGGCCGTTTAAGCATAGGGAAGCTCTGCGTAAATGGATGGTGGGGAAAATAAAAAAAATGAATATAAAAAGTCCATTTTAGGGGAAAGCTGCATTTTGCCATTATAGTCAATGGCAAGCAGAATCAAAAAAATGGCAGGGAACAGTGGTTGCTAAGCGGGAAGGCTCTTGTGTAGTGCAGTAACTATGGAGTAAGGCAGTGGGGTATGTTAATGAGGGGACTTATACTGAATCACAAAATTCTTCTAAGTGTCACACTGCACCTAAGCGTGTAGGTGCTCTAACACCACCGTGTAGACAGGAGGAGCAACTAACATGAAAAGGGGGCATGTCATGCTTGCTGTAAGCACATTGGAGCTTTGTTGGCCAGGTTTGTGCTTAGCTAAGCACAGCTACGTGAGGTGGTGTGTCTGAGGCTGTATACACTTATTCCATGAACTGAGAAGAGTGTTTGCATCCAGGGGAGGGCCATAGCTTGCTGTTTGCACTAGCTAAATGGGTCTGGGTGGCACGCCAGGGCTTAAACAGGAAGGATGTAGAAAAAGAAAAAGGAAATAGCAGAACAATGGAAATGCAGTACAAACAGCAATATGGGATACTGCAACACACAATGGGCCATTGAAAGTACTCAGTAATACAGCTGGCAGGTGGTTGCATAGCTGAAAATGGGAGGAGATGGAAAAAAAATAAAGGGCAACAGTATAATAAAGGATAAATGAAGTAGAAAACCCTAATATGGGACTCTTGCAACTCACAATGGGCCAGACAAACCACACAATAATACAGCTGGCAGGTGGCCGCATAGCTGAAAATGGGAGGAGATGTAAAAAAAATGAAAGGGCAACAGCACAATAAAGGAGAAATAAATTAGAAATCATTAATACGGGACTCTTGCAACTCACAATGGGCCAGGCAAAGCACACAATGATACAGCTGGCAGGTGGATGCATAGCTGAAAGTGGGAGGAGAGATAAGTAAAAAATAATTAAAAAAAAGGGCAACAGCAGAATAAAGGCAATCATGCAGAAATTGGCCATAATGCCTCTAACACTCACAGTGGCTAAATCAAAGCCATGACTAATATAGCTGGCAGCTGAATGTATCACAGTCAGCCAATAATACAGGCAGCATCTGCAGCACAACAGTATAAAGTATGGAAACACCTTACAGTCTGTTTTTCCCACAAAACTCTGCACCATTGGTGTATACATGTAGGGGAATTTTAACTGGAAAAAATGCTAGGTGCTGCCATTGCTTTGATCCAGCATTATGTGCTAGAGGCTGAGGGTGGAGAGGAGGATAATGCTGACAACCGCCACAGACCAAGGAGGAGGAGGAAAAGAAGAGTGTTCAGACCCAGGGTAACCTACCAGGGGCTACATGATCTGGAGATAGTAGAGCACTACAGGGTGGACAGAGACTTACTTCAGCAACTCACCAAGCTGTGCCAGCCTCAACTCAGAGCTAAAACCAACAGAGGAGAACCCATCCCAGTGGATACCAAGGTATGTGTAGCCTTAAGAATTCTAGCTACAGGTACTTTCCAAATACCTACTGGGGACATGATGGGAGTCTCACAGGCATCTGCATCCAGGGTACTCCACCAGTTTCTGGATGCCATGCTACCACATGCCTGTAAGCACATTTACTTCCCCAACACCCGTGAGGAAAGGACCAGCAATATGCATCTCTTCCACCATCTAGCAGAATACCCGGAGGTACTGGGTGCCATAGAATGCACGCACATCCACATCAAAGCACCACCTGGTGAACAGGGTAGGGTCTACATAAACCACAAGGGCTTCCCCTCCATCATCTGCCAGGTCATGTGCAATGCCCAGGGCATTATCATGAATGTGTGTGCTGGCAGCCCTGGAAGCTATCACAACTCCCGCATCTGACATTCGTCACAGCTGTACCAGGCATTTGCCAGTGGGGACATCCCGTATGGCCATCTGGTGGGGGATGCTGGCTATGCACTGGAGCCGTGGATGATGACACCCATCAGAAATGCACATACACCCACACATGAATGCCATAATGAGGCACACGCACAAACCAGGATCATTATAGAGCATGTGTTTGGGATGTTCAGGTCACGGTTCTGCTGCCTTGATGTATCTGGTGGAGTCTTGCGGTACTCTCCAGCCACATGTGCACACATGTTCATAGTATTTGCCATGCTACACAATATGATCCTGCATAAACAGCTGCAGTAGGAACAGCATGGGGAAGGGCCACACAGCCCACCACCATTGCAGAGGTCCCCACAGGCACAGAGGGACTCATAGGAGGAGGCCTCTGAGCCTGCTCCCATAGGCAGATGGAGGTGTGCCCAGTATACTCACACCTTGGCAAAGAGGCAACACACATAGCACACACACTGATACTCTAGGGACCCTAGGGGCTGACACCTCTCCCTGACTCACACACACAGTAAAATGGATAACACACACATCATATTACCTGTAACTTACCATGTATAGGCAGTGTACTGTGTGCATCCAACATAGGAGGCCCTCAAGCACTGTCCTCATAACTCCTGCAAGCACAAGGCAAGTAAGTCTTCTTAACAATGAATGAATGGAATAGTATGCTCTACTATTATATCTAAGGTAATGCTGCATGCATGCAAGGGAATGTGGTGGCCTACTGGGATAGCAACACACAACTGACAGCTATGTTGACCACCAGGAAATGTCTGGCCAAAACTGGCCTCCACACACTATGCAGTAGTACCCAAGGTGGCAAATCCCACTGCAGTATAGGTGTGGGGACAACTAAGTGGGGGGGAGTCATAGGTCACAGGCATGGATGTCAGGGTGGGGGTCCCATAACCACCCCTCACAACCACACAGCAAGTCAGCTATATAAAACCACAGAGAAATGTCTGGTAAAGGCACACAAATGGTGGCAATGTTGAATTAACCCCCTACAGACTAACACAGTAATAGCACAGCAGGACGCACAGTTGTAGTAAGGCTATGAAGGGTAAGAAGTCTGAAACTCAAATTTATGCCAGTACAATATGACCTGGGCTCTCTACTGATATGCCTCCAGTCCCCAAGACAGGGAACAATAGTATGGCAAATGGAACCAAAATGTAAAGCAAATACCAGCACCGTCTGTGCAAATGTGTACTGTGGACAGGTGTGCCCCCCCCCATATACCCACACAAATGCAGTAACATATATGTTTGCATGGAAATAGCAACATAGCACACATTGGCATGGTTGTACCGATGCACATGAAAACACGTTGCCTGTCCACAATATTCAGGGGTAAATGAGCTATGTGTGGTTAATACTGTCTGGATCTGGCCAGCATGTTCTCCTGGCAGCCATCTTGTACTGCCCTAAGTACAATGCTGCCTTTGACAGGGCCATGTGCAGATAACTGCAGTGCCAACTGTTATGCATGTCAGTGATACCCACTGCTCTGCCACTTACATACCTGGAAGTCACAGTGCTCTGTGGAATTTGCTACACATATTACTGACATCTTGAAGGATGTGTAGCAGAGGTGCCAAGGCTTTTGTGAACATAAGTGCTGTGTGGTACTGTTGCCAGTGTCATTCTCAATAGTACTTTTTTCCTTATGTTTGCATTTACAAATAATGGACATGCCTGTACAGTTGAATGCACTCTGTGCCCACACCCATAACTCCCAACCTCTGACAGCAAGATGTCTGGACAAGGGCAGAAAGAAAAGTGGAACAAAGGCACAGTGATAGGCATGTGTTGTAAATATCTCCCTTACATACTGAGAAAGTTGGCAGGGTGAGTGGTTTGCAGTAGTGGGAATTGTCTGAAGGTTATGTATTCGGAAACAGTAATGTCTGTATTATTTTGTAACATCACACTTCAGTTATATGTAACTAACTTGCCATAAAAACACAAGTTTACATAGAAAGGATTAAACATATAGCCAAACACCTGGACAACTTGCCAAAAAATGTACAGGTATGAGGTATGCACACACAAGGATATGACATCTCAGGTTAGAAAGATACCACACAAGCAGGAGATCCCCAGCCAGTATATCACCAGGTTGCTGGACTGTTCACACAGTTGTGTGTCACTACTACACTGGCTGTAGCCGCAACTCAAAAATGGCCTTGTTGGGCAAGAATTTACATAGCTGCCCTCATAATATTGGTCTATGCATCATACAACTACTATTCTTCTGGTAAAGCACTGTGATGATCTGAGTATGTCTGGCATTAGATAAGGTTTCAGACTACAGATATGTCAGAAAATGTCTGCTAAACAAAACAAGTACCCTGAGGAAAGTCATGTGTACACATGAGAGGTATGGCTGTAGCAGCCAAAACCCTGGACTGGAGTACACCTATCTCTGGAATTGAGCCCCACCCTAACTATAGAAGGTCACACTGGGCATGCTCCTACACTTAGAGAATTATAGGACATGTTGGGACCCACATTGGAATATATGACTGTATTGTGTATATATGTCTATGCATACAAACAGTTATGTACACCTCAACTGTCCCCACACACACACACACACACACACACATCAGACAGGATTACCCTCAGCTAGCTATAGATGGCCTATATGTGATATATCTGCATCTGTTGTGTGGGATACACACACACACACACACACACACACACACACACGCACACACACGCACACACACACATATATATGTGCGACAGATAACATATGTCAAGTATACACACACATGTGGTGAACTGAGAAACAGACGGCGATAAAGAGAGAGACACAGGGGGACACAGACAGAGTGAGTCACACACACAAATACCCTGAATGGCATACAGTGATGTCCTGCCGTGGACAGTGGCTACCAGTTGTAAACAGTTGCATGTACCAGCATAAAAAGGTTCGCCCTATTGTGTAACAGTACTGAGGTTGAGTTTATAATATCACATTACCTGACTCTGTGTGTGTGTGTGTGTGTGTGTGTGTGTGTGTGTGTGTGTGTGTGTGTGTGTGTGTGTGTGTGTGTGTGTGTGTGTGTGTGTGTGTGTGTGTGTGTGTGTGTGTGTGTGTGTGTGTGTGTGTGTGTGTGTCTCCATAGGGCCAAGTATTAGGAGACTCTTCGCACTCAGTACACTTCACACCACCATACTTCACAAGATCTGCTGCTTTCATTCACCTTATATGTATCATTGGACACCAATCACCCCTATAAGCTCTGTAGCATGTGCGATAACTGTGTAACACTATAGCAGAAATAACTAGATAGGTAGGAGTTCTAATCTCAATACTGGCAAGTGTGTGTGACAGTTGTCTATGTGAGAGTGAGGGTGTGTGTGTTTGTTTGTAGGTGAAACAGTTTTAGGCCATTCCCACCCACAACATTTCCCAGTGCCCAACTATATCATTCCTGCTGATGTCATTCCCCTTATCAGCACATTTGGCAAGTTGGCAATCCAGTAACCTCTGGAGCATGTGTGATAGCTGTGTAATACAATAGTACAAATTACTAGCTAGACAGGAGTTCTAATCTCAGATCTGGCAAATGAGTGTTTGTAAGAAGATGTACTTTGATAAGTCTCCCACCCACTGCCCTAATTTATCACTCCTGCCGATGTCATTACCCTTATCAGCACCTTTGGCCAGTTGTTAGCCCAGTAATCCCTGTAGTGTGTGTGATAGTTGCATAACACAATAGTACAAATCACTAGTTAGACAAGGGTTCTAATCTCAGATCTTGCAAATGAGTGTATGTTTGTAAGAAGTATTTTGATAAGTCTCCCACCCACTGCCCTACTTTATCACTCCTGCTGATAGCATTCCCCTTATCAGCATCTTTGGCCAGTTACCAGTCCATTAAGCTCTGTAGCACATACAATAATTGCATAACACTTTAGTATAAATAACTAAATAGCCAGTGGTTCGACTCTCAGATCCAGCAAATGTGTGTGTGGGTGAATAGGTGTGTGTGTAACTGTGTATGTTTGTAGAAAGAAGCATTTGGATAAGTTACCCACCCACTGGCCTACTGTATCAGTCATGCCAATGTCACTCCCCTTATAGGTTCATAGGTGTGTACTAGCCTAATGGTCCTGGAGTCGTTACAAGCCTAGCCCATAGAACTTCCCTGCCATTGTTCCACCCATTAGCTCCCAGTGACCCCATCAAGTAGAGCCACTGGAGTGATCCCTGGGGTGAACTTTATATTGCTCATCCACTCATCAAGATCTCTCTGGAGCAGGGTCATCTAGGTGCTTTGCTTAACATGTATGGGAAGTCTATTCCAGGGCATGTGTAGTCTCTGGGTGAGGAACCTGTCCCTCCAGCACATTGTGCTGACTGTGGTAATGAGGTCACAATCCCTGCAGTGTGTGGTGCAAAGAGATTGGGATGTCTTTAGATGTAGCATTTGTGAAAGACCTGGGTTAGACATGGCTTTGCAAGTCAAGCAGAGATCGCCTTTAAGTAAGCGATATGAGACAGAGAATAGCTGGAGTCTTTTGAGTTTGTCTGTGTAGAACATGTGTTTAATGCCTAGGATCCTCATTGTGAGGTACTTCTGTGGCCTCTCCAACTGTTGCTGGTGTCTAGTGAGGTACATACCAAATAGGCCATTATACTTGATGATTGGTCTAATGAGGGAAGAGTACACAGAGACAATGACCTCCTTCTTCCTGGATGCAAAACCCTTGGTAGTGAGATGTGCTACATAGAAGGATTTCCTGACCATAGTGGCAATGTGGTGGTCAAAGTAGATGTTGGTGTCAACCTGTGTCCCCAGATCTCTTAGAATGCCTACAGTGTTCAGTGGGCTCCCATTGATGTGGTACATAGTGGGAACAGAGATTTTACCAAAGGGGCTTATGATGCATTTTGTGGTGTTAAGCTTCAGGCCATGGTTTCCACACCTGTCAGTGGTCTCAGGGAGGCCTTTCTGTAGCATGTCTACATCATTTGTTGAGTTAATGATGGCTCCCAGCTTGCAGTTGTCTGTGAACTTGGTCAGCCAGAGTTCCTTTGTGTTGGCCTGGACACCTGAGAAGTACATGCTGAACAGAAGAGTACCCAGGTCTGATCCCTGTGGGACTCCACTCATTATTGGCTGGCAATCTGACTTGGAGCTCACTACTTTCACACAATGTGTTCTATCTGTGAGCAAATTTGCAACCCCCCCTAGTGATATAGGGGTTGATGCCTAGTTTCCTGACTGAGGAATGGTATCAAGAGCCTTGACCAGATTGATGTAGGCTGGATGCAGTGCCTTAGTGTCATACACAGCCTTGGTGACTGACTCAAAGAAGTCAACCAGGTTGAGCAGGTATGCCAAACTGTGTGGGGTCCACAGTTAGAAGATTACCTATATGTTTGTCAATCAGGTCCCTGATGATGCGCTCCAAAGCTGTACACATCAGATGCGTCAGGCTACTGGACTGATAATTCCTAGAGTCTTTAGTTGCTGCACCTTTATGGAGAGGGATGACTGTAACAGTGCTCCACTTGGGAGGGGCAAAGCCTGAGTTGAGGCTATGACTGAACAGAACACACAGATGTGGTGCCAGGTATCTTTGTAGTTCATGTAGAACACATCCATGGATAATTTGGGATCCCATGGAAGCTGTATTCTTCCCCGTGGACAATGCAGGTATAACCTGGGTGGCAGCAATCCTGGGTGCCTGGCATTCTTCTGGCATTCTTATTGTTCCCCTAGGAGGACAGAGGGCTAATGCTGGCATTGAATGTGTTGGCAATATCAGTTGGTTCAGTATAGGAGGTAGCATTGTGCAGTAACTCAGAATATTTCTGGGTATTGGCATGAAGGTTTTTGATATCATTAACAAAGGATGTGTGATTGTTGTCAATGTCTGCTGCAATTCTGCCATCATAGGTGGCTTTAGATGATTTCATGAGGGATCTCAAGTTGTTGTTGAGGCTAATAAGGGAGTTTCACCACTCTTGGGCCTCCACCTTTTTCTGCAACAGTTTCTTCCTTCTGTTGTACAGGTTATTGATGGCAGGGGACCACCAGATTGGCCTCCAGTGTTTGGAGGAGGGTGTCATGGTTCTGTTTGGTATGGCTAGTTCCATGCATTGATGTACATGTTTGTACAGTGCATTAGTATATGATTTGGCAGTCGTGCAGGTATTTTACATTAGCATGGATACTGTGAAGTAAGCCAACTCTGTTCTGAAGAGTCCAAAGTCAGTTTTGGAGAAGTTTTTCAAGATGTTTACCTTTGTGGGGGGTGTGGGTGAGATGTGGATTTCCATTGTGATTATTCTATGTTGGATCTGAACAGGTAGCAATTGACTACTGTTGTCAAGCAACGGTCCCATATGTTAGTAATCAACACAGGTCAAAGATGTTGCTTCGTCTACCGGGTGTCAGAATGAGCTCATCCAGGGCATTGGAACTGATGAATTCCAAGAGGCTTTGGGCCAGTGTATTGGTGCTTGAGTATCATACCCAGTTGATGGAGTGGTAGTTGAACTCTCCTAGTATGAGAGTGTTGGGTTGGACCTTGATAGTTTCCAAGGTGTTGAGGAATGTGGCTTGAGAGTCTAGGGACATGGATGTGGACCTATAGCAGGCTATGACCTGAATTCCACTATTACCCAATGTCTGTTGTACCTGAAGTATCTCAGATGCCATATGCTGTGATACTACTCTGGATGTGTGCATATCCATTATTAATAAGGAGACACCACTGCCTTTGTAGCTGTGGTCCATGTTTTGGGGCTGACAGGTGTGGAATGAGTTATAGGCTGGTAGTGCAGGGGTGCTGTCTACTGTTGTAAACCAGGTCTCCATTACAGCACAAATGTCAATGTTCTCCATTTTTAGGAGTGCTTTGAGTGGCTGCATCTCGAGATGTAGATGTCTAGTGTTGAGCAGCATGACCCTCTGATTGCATGTATGTATAGCTGTTATGGTGGTAATTTGATTTGGAACACCACCTAAAAAGGCACTATAGGGGTGGCAAGACACCCAGGGGTGACAGATGCAGGCCATCTCTGGCAAGCCATTGCAGTATGTCAATCATGTCATCCCAAGCAGACAGATACCGGATCCCATGAGAGTGACACCAGACACTTAAGCCAATTGTTGAAGTCAATCATTTGTTGTTTGTAATGTGGTATAATTTTGGGTGACAGTGGTATACTGCTCAGGGCTACTGTCATACCTGCCTGGCCCACATAATCTGAGAGCTTCACCATGTCTCTTTTCATATAATCCATGGACGTACATCTCAGGCCATTCACACACACATGGACAATGACAGAGTGATACTTGCAGTTGTTTTGGAGTGACCTGACTGGGTGTGTTATGTATTGGATTCTGGCACCTGATAGACAGCTGACTGTTACCTCCTCCATGTTCAACCTAGTGAGTGGGACATCTGTGTGCCTCACTATTGATTCCTCTATGATTACTGTATCAGGCAAGGTGGTTGGCCTTTGGAGCTTAGGTTGAGGGGCATACTGTGTAGGTGAGATATGTGTCCTGTGGTTTGTGCTGTGTTGTGGTGGTTGAGTGGGTGTCTTTCTTGGTGGTCTCTGCTGTTTGAGTAAATGTCTATTGAGTACCTCTGTGAAGGTGGGTGTGTGGTTATTGTTTGAATGTCAGAGCTGTGATAGTGGGTGCCCTGGAGGGGGTATGTGTTCCATATGGTGTGTTGCAGGTGTTGACCCTTCTCCTCTTGACCAGCTAGTCCAATCTTTGCTGAAGAGTGCATATCTTCCAATTCGGTGATATAGGGGTATCTCTCACAAGTTTGAGTGCTGGGAGTTTAGAGGAGAGGGTTGCCTGTGTACATGAGGCAGTTGCAACAGTGTCTCAGAATGCCCAAGTGCACAAGGTTAATGGGCAAAAGCACAGAGAACTGCACTTTAATCATGCCAGGAGGGGTGGTCATAACTACTAAGTACTGGAGCTAATTCCATGAGGAATGTCTACTGCTGATGGTTCTCAGATGTGGTAGAAAATTTGATAAAAAAAACTGTTGAAGTGCAAAGCTATTAGGCTATTTGAAGTGCAGGAGAGAAAGAACTAGCAAGATCTAAGGGAAAAACTGAAGGCAGACTGTCTGGCACCTGTAAAAGTTTACCCCAGCTGTGAAGTTATGAGCACCTTTGGCCAATTGTCAGCCCAGTAAGCTCTGTAGTGTGTGTGATAACTGTGTAACACTATAGAAGAAATTACTAGATAGGCAGGGATTCTAATCTCAATACTGGCAAGTTCCTGTGTGTTTGTGTGAGAATCATACTGTGTGTGTTATACCCTTTTGAGTTGTGTACTACCCTGTAAACTTCCCATCACCCTACTTTACTAGGCCTGCTGATGTCATTCACCTTAGAAGTACCTTGGGACTAGGTGAAATAATGTAAGCTCAGTGGTGCGTCTGATAACTGTGTAATACTGTAGTAAAAATAACTAGATAGATAGGGGTTCTAATCTCACTACTGACCATTGTTTGTGTGTTTGTATGAGAGCCATATACTGTGTGTGTTATACCATTTTGAGTTGTGTACCACCCTGTAAACTTCCCATCACCCTACTTTACTAGGCCTACTGATGCTGATGTCATTCACCTTAGAAGTACATTGGGACTACCTGAAGTTATGTAAGCTATGTGGCACATCTGATAAGTGTGTAACACTATAGTAGAAATAACTAGGGAAGTAGGGGTTTTAACCTCACTACTGGCAACTGCTTGTGTGTGTATTTGTGTAAGAGTCATATACTCTGTAGGTTATACCATTTTGAGTTGTGTACCACCCTGTAAACTTCCCATCACCCTACCTTACTAGACCTGCTGATGTCATTCACATTAGAAGTACCTTGGGATGAGGTAAAAGTGTGTAAGCTCCATGGCACATCTGATAACTGTGTAACACTACAGTAGAAATAACTAGAGAAGTAGTGGTACTAATCTCACTTCTGGTAACTGTTTGTGTTTGTGTGAGAGTCATATACTGTGTGTGTTATACCATTTTGAGTTGTGTACCACCCTGTAAACTTCTCATCACCCTACTTTACTAGGCCTGCTGATGTCATTCCCCTTAGAAGTACCTTGGGACTAGGTGAAATTATGTAAGTTCCATGTTGCATCTGATAACTGCGTAACACTATAGTAGAAATAACTAGATAGATAGGGGTTCTAATCCCAATACAGACAACTGTGTGTGTCTCTTTGGGTGGCAATCATATCTTGTTTGGCTGATACCATTTTGACTTGTGTACCATCCATGCCTGTTTACCACCTCCTGATGGCATTACTTTATACAAAGTGGTAACAGCATTTGCCTCACATGCAGCATGTTAAACCATTGTGCACACCATACCAGTCCTCTGTACAGATGTCTATAGAATATCCAGATGTTTGCAAACTATATGTGGTCTGTGTCCCTTACCAATGCCCATATATGTGATATTGTTGCCAAATCAGCCACAGTGAGTGTAGCGACATACATTCCAGCATCAGGCATCATACCTGACTGAAACATCATGCTGATACGACATCTGCTACGCTATCACTTGTCCAGGCTTGTAGGAGCAATACATGAATCCACATCCTATTTCTGGTGGGTTATCTCACCGTCCATGAAGGCATTCAGAACATTGTGTGTCATAAGAGGTGGTGTACTATATCCCATGCATATAATCTATGTGGGGCATGTCATGTGTATGTAGCAGTACAGTACATCAAGGTGGAAATGTAGGTTTGCTAATCTGTCTATTGCCAACTGTGTTTATGTTACTGTGTGTATGCAAAGGATATACCATTTTGTCTCCCTGTTCCACCCGGTGAACTCAGGAATACATACCACAAACCTGTCATACACAGTATCATACATGCCCTCATCAGTTGCATCAGGGTTGAGTGTAAGGGAAAGAAATGGCAGTGCCAATAGGTGTTGACAGGTGAATTTGTTGCAGTTAATGTAATGGCTACGCTTGTGAGGGACCTGCTGACAGTACTACAGTAAACTGTTCTGTATGTATGAGCCTGTGGTACTACACAACACTGAGCTGACATATCTGAAGGCTACCTGTCTGTGACAAGGGGTATGTATGAAAGGTCACACTGTCTGACAACAGTGTCCCTCACACACTGTTGCATGCATACAAACCTGGTACATGTACATATAAAGCTGTACTTTGCCTATGACATGGTCGGTGTATTCCCACTCTGTCATACTCCCTCTTGGGAATGTCTGCAAGGCCACAACCTGCAGAAACACAGACACCTGGAACACAAACAGAATACAGCATGTCAGACTACATTCAGTCAGTGGTACTAACAGCAATAATGCAGCCTGGCTAATAAGGTACATACATCTGTATGTGTACCCATAACAAATGCAAGCAGACAGCACTGTACATAGTATTACATAGCTACACTGTACTATATTCACCCTGTGCATCAGACCCATATTAGCATATCCCTGCATCAATGGTATAGATGACAGGGATGTGGCACAGGTATCATCATATGCACAGGGTGTGGTGTGGGCTTGCCAGAGGCCTGGGCTGGGCCATACGGATGGCATCATGTGTGTGTGTTTGGAGGGATATCCTATAGATGGGCTGTGCAGAGTTGCAGTGTCTGGCTGGAGGTGAACTGCCTGTGATACAGATGTGTGTGTGTGTGTGTGTGTGTGTGTGTGTGTGTGTGTGTGTATGTATGCAAACAATCATGCCATGTGGCTGCCCTACACAGGGGTATATTGGACAGGTGTGGACCATACATGGCAGGGTGTGTTCTCTGTCTCCAGCCACAGACACGGGAACTGGCCCTGCCAGGGGTATCACTGGCACCACCAGGCCCAAGGCCAGATGCAGTACTGCTTCCTGATGGTGACTGCT
The DNA here is from genome assembly GCF_019279795.1 of Protopterus annectens. Classification (NCBI taxonomy): domain Eukaryota; kingdom Metazoa; phylum Chordata; order Ceratodontiformes; family Protopteridae; genus Protopterus; species Protopterus annectens. Next base: position 1,529,771,218 of record NC_056746.1, read on the forward strand.
GCTTGCTGGATCTATGTCCCTGATGGGACCAGACAGGAACACATGCCCATGGCCTGCTCCAGTGTGATGTGGACAGCAACCCCCTTTGGTAGTGCTGGTGTCACTGCCACTACAGGAGTGTGAAGGTGCATGGCCCCGTAGACTCTCAGCTGTTGTTGCTGCTGACCTACGTCCACATGGCCGATGCCCATCACCCACCACACTTTGTAGCACAGACATGCCACAGGCAAGGATTGCCAAGGTCTCACCCTACTGTCTATTCATTACCTCAGTATTTTGATGTGTGGCCTCAGCAAGGTCATGTATGTTGCCACGAAAATCAGGAAGAGTTGCATCCACCACCCTGTGCATTTGTCTGGTGTGGCATTCACTACGTGCCTGTGTATCCATGGCAGCCCAAAACATGCGTATAGTGACTCCTGCTGTGGCACTTGCGACAGCAGATTGCCAAGCAGCAGTCCTCCTGCGAGCACCCCTCTCCATCCGCCTGGGTGGGGTCTCGCCTGCACTCTGGCTATGGCCAGTGTCTACACTCACACCTGCCATAGTCACCACACTAGCCTGTTCAATGCCATCACCTGCCAATTGACCATCATCTGTGACTACTCCTGATGGGGTATGTGTGGGCATTGTCACTGTGTGTGTGGATGGTGTGGACAAGAGTGGGATGCCATCCAATGGCACAGATTCAGCCCCTGACAACCCCACCTGTACCTCACTATTCCTATCATCATTCTCAGAGTCTGCAGAGATAATGACACCAGTTTCCAAGCGGGAGGGAACCCAAACCCCATCGCCACCTGTGAGGGGAAGACAACATATGTACATTAATACCTGCACTCTGAGGTTGGTTGGTACACACATGCACACATACACACACACACACACACACACACACACACACACACTTACAGGTGAAGTAGCACAAATCTGTTACACAGACAACACATTACCCAAATGGTGACATGCATGACACACTGCCCTCAACATCATGCATTGCAACCAGTTTTACTACATGTAACTAACAATATAGAGCTCTGAGATACATGATTAGTGTTAGTGGGTGATGGCCCTTCCTCAGCACAGACTGCACCCATGTACACATCATTGTTGTTCACCTGTATAGCACAGTAGCAAGTACTACAGAATAAACCTCACAACTGTACAGATCCTCGCAGAATGAGTAGATGTCTGGCTAATATGTTTGCTCTGTTTCTCATAATCCCTGTGTTTCTAAGATACATAACTGGGATGATCTGAGGAGTGACATCACTGATTAATGACCTACATTTGAGTGTCAGACCTCCAAACCAGCAGTAAATGTATGGTCACACAATTCCTGTTACACCACCAACCTTCTAAGCTTACAGTGGATACAATAAATGTACGCAACCCTGTTGGCATGCTATGTTCTTGTAATACATGAGATGACACTACAATAATGCATTCAAATATGTTGCCCACCTTTCATGTGACATATGACCTGTACAATCTAATCAATAAACAAACAAATGTGTTATGTGTAAAATATAATGACTGCAATATGTACAATATGGTGTTTGCATAAGTGTGGACACCCTTACAATGATACTTTGTTGAAGCACCTTGTAAGTGACTTACAGCATTCACTCTTCTTGTAAAGGTGTCTATCAGCATAGCACATCTTGACTTGGCATTATTTGGCCACTCTTCCATACAAAGGTCACCCAACTCTGTCAGATTGCAAGGGCAGCTCATGTGCACAGCCCTCCTCAGGTAAAACTGGCATTTGTCTATCTGGTGTAGGTCTAGGCTCTGGCTGGGTCAATCCATAACAATGAGTGTTTTCAGATGGAGCCTTTCTTAGGCAGCTTTGGGTGTATGCTTCGGGTTTTTGTCATGTTGAAGGCTGATACCCCTCCCCATCCTCAGCGTTCTTGCAGATGTGTGATGGATTTGGGCCAGGCATGGGTGCTATTTGGAAATGTTCAAAATTAACACCACTGTGACTACAGGCTCAGTTCTGGCTTTGGAACAGCATCCCTACAGCAGACCACTGCCACCAGCATGATTCACCATGGGGATGTTGGTGTTCAGGTTAAGAGGGGTGTTGCTTGTGCACCACACATACCTTTTGGTATTGTGGCTGTGAGATCAATCCATAGTCTCATTGCACCATAACACATTTTCACACATGTCTTTGGGAGACTTGATGTGCTGTATTGCAAATTGTATCCACCACTGGATGTTTTTTGGTGTGAGGAAATGCTTCAATCTTCTGACCATAACCCATAGGCCAGACGTATGCAGAATAAAGGAGAGTGTTCTCACATGTAGTACACAACACCAGTACTTGCAAGAGATTCCTGCAACTCCCTCAGTGTTGCTGTATGTCTCCTGGCAGCCTCCCTGACCAGATTTTGACATGTCTTATCATCATTTTTGGAGGGATGTCAGGTTCTTTTCAACAGCACTGTTGTCCCATATTCAATCCACCTTTTGACAACTTTCTCCACTGTGTTCCATGGTGTATGCAATGCTGTGGTAATGCTGTTGTACCCTACTCTTGACTGATACCTTTCAAATCTGAGATCCCTTTCCTGCTTTGTAAGCTGTCTACAAGCCATGGCAACTGAGCAAATGTCATGAATATCCTACTTGGACAGCAGACTGTTATTTTGTGTTACTCAGAGTGCCTTTACTTGATGGCAGGTGTGTACCCAAGCAGACTGAATGCTGTCAGTAAATTACAAGCTGCTGCAATAACATATTATTTGAAGGGTGTGCACACATATGCATCCATCTTATTGTCAGATTTGTATACTCCATATTTGGTGCCCAACAGATTGATTGGTTTTACAACTGAATTGTTCATGTCATAGGTCACATTACAGGTTGGAAAAGGTGTGGACTGACATATTGTGGTCTCAATTTCTATATATATCATGAACACCTGGCATCTTAACAGGGGTGTGTACACTGTTTATATCCACTATATGAGAGTAATGTTTCACACATGTCCCTACCTTAGGCCGTTTGTCCCCCCATTTTGTTGGTCTCTGTCCAGAAGTCTTGCACTGACAGGTTGTGAGGGATGTTACATTCTCTTCAGATAGGCCCCTGAGGTGACCACTGTGATGCAATGCAGTTAACCCTACCACAAGTGAACATGCACATAAAGCAATTTGGCTATGAGTGACAGTTTTGTGCATGGTAGATTGCATGGCTTTCACATACCTGGGGTATTGGCAAACCACAACAGACAAAGCCCAGACTCACCAGCTTCAACCTGCCATCCCACATGCAGACTGGATGGACCTAGGTGGTTGTGGGAGAGAAGTATTGTCAGGGGACTCGCATGTGGCATTGGCACAGGATTGATGCAGCATGTCTGCACATTTGCAGTACTACACAATTTGCTGTCCTTCACCATAGCTGTGCACTTCTGTGCATTAGAAAACCCCATCCACAACTGCAATCTGACCCGACACATGCACGTAGATACTCTACAAATACAAGTACATCTGCTACACTAGTCTAGTAATCTCCACTGGGGCCTTACCTGCACACTCCTCGTCCATTGTCTGGGTGCCACCCACCTCCAGCATGTGGGGGGTCTGTACCCTGATGTTGTACTGGGATGGGTGCTCCAAGGTTGCTGAGGAGCTCCTTGGTGTGTGTCAGTGGGAGCTGCATGGCTGGGCCCCCACCTGTGGCTGTGTGATCCCTGGCCACTATAGCAGCCCTTTGCCGAGCATGGTGAATGAGGCCATTTGCACGATGCTCATATGTATGTGCATGCAGGCCGACATCATTTACCCTGTGGACTAGGTCATCCCACAGACTGGTCCTCTCCCACAGATGTTGCTGGCTCCAGCCAAATATTTTGGCATGGTTCTGTAGTATGGCTTCTATGATTACATATGTCTCAGCTGCTGAAAAAGTAGACCTTTGCTGATGCGACATTGCACCTGGAAGATATAAAAATGGAAACACATCACAGGACCTCAAACATCTGGCAATAGTATGTACAGAACCTGCACAGTTACATTGAATACCAGTAGCCACCACTCACAACCACAACATACCCCTGTAATCTATCAGCACTGTATCTGCTTGCATTGCACTGTTGGTCCTGATGTGTTATATTCCCCACAATGAGGCCTAGTTAGTTTCATAATCTTCTACTTCTCATTCATGTCTGTGTTGAGGGATGGGACTGGCCATCTTCAATGTGGATGGGGTGTGGATGGTGGCAAGACTTGTTGTGACTACAGTCTGCAATGGAGCTGGGAGCACATGCCTGAGTTCATGTAGGATGCAGACAGGGATGTTATCAGACCCATGGATACTTATGTTTGTTGCCTTTCAGTAGGCAATATGTACCTGCTCACTGGTGATGAGGGGAGGGGTGTGGGTGCTGTGCATATCCACCTATAGGGATGCTGAGCCAGGGGGTGATGTTTGCCCTAAACCTATCTGCAGCAGATTGGTTATAGCTATGTTGTGTGTGTATGTGGTCTGATTGACCACCATTACAGGGTGGGTTGGTTTGTTGCCTCTGAGGTTGCAGACATATGTGAAGATGGCCTTGTCATTGGCCTTGGTGAATGTGTCCAATTTGTACTCATAGTTAGCCTTACAGTACTCCACCTGTGACCTTATATGCTTGGTCAGACAAAGGCTGATTTGATGCCATGTTGGTGCCAGATCTTAATTTGCCCTGTACAGCCAATATAGGGACCAAGTCTGTGGTTTGTGTATTGCTGCTGTCCAGCAAAGGGGATTACTCTACTTTGGTGGAGGCAGGTTTTACGAGTAAGGTATTGCTGAGTCCATACAGCTATGTTGATGTTCATATAGCTGTTTGTAGTAGGCATGGACACACAGTCATAATACAGCTAGACACCTCTCCAATTTCAAACATATAATCATGCTTATTGTAGTACCAATGGCTGTGTCAGGGCAATGCAACAACCAGTAGCTGTAGAAATGTCACTCTGTTAGAAGCACAGTAACTAAGATTACATACATGTACAGCATGTGCATCTTATTTAACTGACATTTTGCATCCCATGTCTGTTGTTATGAGGCGGCCAGATACACCTACTCATACTGACATGTGCACAGGTAATACCTGATATACATTTCTGTTCTATGTCAGTATGGCACACTGTATTCACACTCTTGCTGCCCAGTCATCCCTCTCAACCCATTAGAGTAGGACATTTGCAAGACACCACACATACATGGAGGGCAATGGGACAAAATTAGTGACACTGTCTTAATATTGCTGTAACACGCTTGAGTCATTCAATAGCACAGTAGCCTTTGCATTGACAGACATACCCTGGAGGATGTCCAACACTCATATGTTAGGAAGAGAGGAGAAAGTCTAGGAGTGTGGTAGTGAGTGTAAGACCTTTTAATGTTGGTAGTATGACTGGTATAGGGACAGAGCTAGCTGATATGATGGCCAGAGGAAGGTGGATATATTATGTGTGCAAGAGACCAGATGGAAGGGGAGTATAGCTAGGTGTATCAGAGTCAGGTCACAATTGTGCTATCAGGGTGTGGATGGGAGGGGAAAGGGAGTAGGGGTTATCCTAATGGAACAGTATGCCAAGGGTGATTTTGGAGTAAGACATGAGTGTCTGATAGAGTGATGTTTATGAATATGGAAATGGATGGTGTAATGATGAATGTTGTTAGTGCATATGCTACACATGTTGCTTGTGCGGTGGGTGAGAAAGAGAAATGTGAAGTCACTTAGATGATGTGGTGATGACTGTACCTGAGGGTGAGAGAGTGGTGATTGCAGCAGTTTTCAATGGCCATTTTGGTGAAGGGAACAGAGGGGATGAGGAAGGGATGTGTATGTATGGTGTTAAGCAAAGGAATGCAAATGGTGAGATGGTAGTGGATTTTCCAAAAGGATGGACATGGCTGTGGTGAATACATATTATAACTAGAGGGAGGAGCATAAATTGACATACAAGACTGGAGGGAGATGCACACAGGTGAAATATATCCAATGTAGGAGGGCCAGTTTGAAGGAGATTGGAGACTGTAAAGTGGTGACAGGGTAAAATGTATTTAGGCAGCAGAGACTGTTGGTCTGTAAGATGATGTTGATGATCAAGAACAGGAGGAGTTTGAGGGCAGCACCAAGGATCACATGGTGAGAACTGAAAAAGTGTGAATGTGAGGTGGAGTTCAGGGAAGAGTTAAGACAGTCACTGGGTGGCAGCGAAGATTTACCAAATATCTGGGTAAGTACAGCAGAGCTAGTAGCTAGTAAACCAGTATGTGTTATGGATCCTTTTCTATCTGCCTGGGCATGCTGTTCCTGTTTTTCATGGTCTATCGGCTGTATTTGTTTGTAGGGGCAGACTGAGATATGTCCCATACCCCAGTCAAGCATCATAATACACTGTGAATTGGGCCAGTATATGTGGGGGTAGTGTGTGAGTGGCAAACATGATGAGATGTTTTTTTTCAGACAGTCTTTATACTGTACTGTTCCTTTGGCTTACTGGTATGTTACTGTGACTGTGGTGAAATTGGTTGTGGGTATGCACTTTCACACTGGTGTCTGTTTTTCAGTGCTGTGACATCCCTGTAGTGCCTGATATATTTGCCAAGACATGTGTAATTCCCGCTAGCAGATTTGGGTTAGTGTTGTGTTAGTCTGACTGTAGTTTGGATAATGCTTGGTGACATGCTTAGCAGCAGAGTGTAGTTTCCCTAATGTGATGTTATGTCCAGATATTTGTAGGAAGTAGTGTTGTCTAGCCCCCATAAGTGTTGTCTATTTCTGACATATCAGTGGGCTGATGTGAGGATTTCAGTCACTAACTAGTGGGAAGTTATTGAGTGTTGGATTTGTGCCATTTCAGTCAATATATGTTAGGACAGACATGAGGGTGTTACTGCAGCAAATGTGTCAGCCTATCTACTCCAGTATTTCAGATATGTCCCTATTTCCATGGCTTTCTCACCCCACTTTGTCAAGCCTGGTCCAGGTTTATTGCAGTAAGGGGTTCTTAGCCTACCTCAGGACTGTCTGGACTGCTGCAGTATATCCAGGTTTATTGCTCATATTTCTGGTCTGTTCCACAGATGCATTATTTTCATATCCCTGGTAAATCACTGTGAGGATCTGAGGATTTCTGACAGTAAATGATGACACACATTTCAGTTTCAGAACTTACATCCTTCAGAATATGTATGCTGAAACACACCCTGTCACTCTGGCAACATTCTACATTTATAAGAGAGTTATTTGAAATATGTCCCTAGTTTTGTCCCATTGTCCCTCCATTTGGACAGCCTTGGGCCAGATTTCTTGCAGTAAGGGGTTGGTAGGTATGGTTCTGAGGTATAACTCCACTACATGTGTTGAGTATATATATATATATATATATATATATATATATATATATATATATATATATGTGTGTGTGTGTGTGTGTGTGTATTTGTGACACATCAGTGGGATGATGTGGAGAATGAGGTCACTAAGTAATGAGAAGCAATTGAGTCCTGGAATTGTGATATTTCAGTCGAAATATGTCAGGACATACACTGTTACTGCATCAACGTTCTCAGCTTGTCTACTGACATATTTTGGATATGTCCCGATTTTCATGCCTTTGTCCCCCCACTTTGTCAGGCTTGGTCCAGATTCATTGCACTAAGGGGTTCTGAGCATACCTCTCCACTGCCAGGATTTTCACAGAGTGTCCGGATGCCTGGCCCATACTTTTGTTCAGTTCCACAATTTATTTGTATTTGTCTGGTAAATCATGGTAATGATCCAAGGATTTATGTCAGTAAATAATGACATGACATTTCAGTTTCCATCGTCATATCCTTCAGTAATTGTTTGCTGAAATGCTCCCTGTTGCTGTAGAAAATGTCTTCACTTGTAACAGCAATATTTGAAATATGTCCCTATATGTGGCCCATTCCCCCCTTTACAGCCTTTGTACAGGTTTCTTGCACTAACAGGTTGAGAGGGATGGTTCTGAGGTATAACTGCACTGCATGTTTCATATATATATATATATATATATATATATATATATATATATATTTTTTTTTTTTTCCTTTGTTTATATTTTTATATATCCATATCTATATTATGACTCTACTGTTTCATATATATGTTTCATCAGTCATACACACACACACACACACACACACACACACACACACACACACACACACACACACACACACACACACACACACACACACACACACACACACACACACACACACATATATATGTGTGTGTGTGTGTGTGTGTGTGTGTGTGTGTGTGTGTGTGTGTATATAGAAGCTCGAAATACAGAACTATTGAATTTCAGTATTTTGCGGCCATAAAGTCGAATCCCGTAAAGAACAAAAACTCATAAGAGCGAAATTCAAAATCTCGCATAGCGGAGATTTTGAATTTCACGGTTCTGCTACACACCTTACTCGCCACACACAAACATAAGCTCTGTCCTACATAAAAACAGGGGGGCAAGGGCTACACCTCCTATACCCCTTACTTATATATTCTAACTCCGAGGTCGCACTACATACAAAAACACACAAAACACCACCACACAAGCTACATTCCCCTCACACACACACATCACAGTAACAAAACATACTAACACACACCACAGCCCCTACCCAAAACCCTTAACACATAAGCACTTATCTGAATCCATAATCACAGCGAAAACTCAGAAGTGCGAAATTCAAAATCTCTGGTATGTGAGATTTTGAATTTCGCGCTTCTGAGTTTTCGTTCTTTCCGGGATTCGACTATATGGGTGCGAAATACTGAAATTCGATATTTCAGTATTTCGAGCTTCTAAAGTGAATCCATATATATATATATATATATATATATGTGTGTGTGTGTGTGTGTGTGTGTGTGTGTGTGTGTGTGTGTGTGTATCTATATACAACACGACTGGTTCCACAAAGCTTTCTCCCTAATATTGTATGCCTCTATTGCATGATCTGTTTGGAAAAGCAACACTAACTCCTGCAGCTTGGAAGGTGTAGTGGTACATTTCTCTGACTGTACTGCCCACGATCATGGGTTTGACACTTGGGAGTGTTGTTTTTTTTTCATTAATGTTAAATGACCAGAATGAATAATATGTTTGTTAAAGTATTGCACTTTCTCACAGCTCAGATGGTGTCGTGTCATATTGATGTGATTGTAGAGGACAGCATCCCAGGTTCAAATCTTGGCAGCGCTGATTATTTTGTTGCTGGAAAGAACAAGGTCTGATGAATACAGAGTGATTAAGGCACATTTAAGCATATTATACTTATAATTTTATATTATAAAATAATATTTATATACACATTATAATTTTACATTTACCTTCCATGACATCCCCCTATATGCTTTCATTAAATTGTATTCTTGTGTGACTATACTCTATGGGGCACTTGTGTTTATATGGGGGTTTCTCATATTTTCTACACTGACATCTCACTTTTGGAACTGTTATACTACCCTAGTTGACAAAAAATAAGTTGCTACATAATTTAAGTTTATTAAAATAATTTTAACACTACTTTCACATAGGAAAATAAATTGCCTGTGTTGAGACTTGAACTATGAACACCTGTATGTAAACCCACAGCTCTAACCACTACACTACATCAGCTTGGGAATTTCATTTGTCTATTTGCATTTAGCTCCTATGGGATGTTTAAGCTATGCTAAGCGGACGGCCATAACGTGCATGCCCACATAGCTACACTTAGACATTCCTTAGGCTGGTGGAAAAATAGTTATAATATTATTAGGTTATGTGGGTGTGTATTGTGGTGTTCCGACTACTTGGGACTGCAATCATGAAATACTGGCATTTATTTGGCTTTCAGGCTTCTATCCCTCAGGGACTCCTGCTAATACATATCCTGTTATCTATCAATTTTCTAAGTGTGTGAGGGCAATTTTTCAGGCGTGTGCCTAATGTAGTTTTATTCCCCCCATCATTTGTGCTCTTGTTAACATGAACTGTTGTGAGGGAATGCTGCCATACATTTGCTTTCAGACTTCTACCCTTATGTGATTCATGCTGCTGCATGACCTGGTCTCTATCAACTTTCTATGTTTGTGGGGCTATGCTTGTGCTTTTTCACTTTTGGGGGATTTATCCTCCGTTATGTGTACATTTGCACACATTTCCTGCTTTAGCAGGTTGCAAAAGTGCCATACAGCACTTTAGTGATGCAGGGGGTGTGTCACAGAACCTGTAACACACCCTCTGCATTGCTTTCTTATTGTCGTTTTTATTTCAGTGTCCGTAGACACTAAAATGATCATTTTATCATTTCAGTGTCTACGAACACTGAAATAATGGCATAATATTAGAGCAAAGCACTAATATTATGCCAGTTCAGCTTAGAAAGTGCCATATGGCACTTTCTGAGTGCAGGAGGCATGTTTAGTGTCAGTGCACTACTTGAACAAGCCCCCTACACTCGTTCATAGTTCATGTCCATGTAGATTAAACAACAGTGTGCCTTCATGCATATAGAAGGCACGCCGCTGTTCTAAATGGACAATAACCGCTCCATGCAAGAATAGTCTTATTCTTGCATGGACCTTCGTGAATCCCGGGGTATGTGTCTCTCTGTACTAAACAATAGAAAACTTAAGAAATGACAGTGTAAACTGATTTTTAGTTTATAGTAGCTATTTTAATACATATTATATTTTAATGTGTGATTTTATTATTTTCATGTGCATATTTGTGTGTTAGTTGTATAGCATAGAAAGTTAAATTGGTATTTAGTAAGTCATAGTAGTTGATTGGCTTGTAATTGCAAACTTAGTAATAATTAATTGATAGTTTAATAAGCAATGAAGTAATTAAATGTGTATTATTTAAATGTGCTGTAGTTTTCTAGTGGAATATGTTCTGAAGAAGCGATCTGTAAAGATTGCGAAAGTGCTCAACGTTCTTTAATAAAAGTTGTTTCTGCAATTTGGCTTGGCTTCGTCTGTGTATTTATTCCTTTGCTATGGATCTGTTCCAGGTATTTTTTTTTGTTCTTTCACTATTTTATGGTTTCCTGTGCATGGTTTGTCTTCAGGACAGCTTCTTTTTGCTTCTGAGTTATATTTCTGTGTTGTATTGACAGGCATGTAGTTGTCATGCAACAGACTGGACTGTGGGCCTGAAGTCTGGGTGTCCAGATGACAGACATGCTAGCAATGTAACAGATAGAGCTACTGAGTCATTATTATGGGAGGTGTAGTTGCAAGACATATGTGCATGCATACAGTGTGTTACACAGGATTGACATGAACATGTGTGTTTGGATGGTTATGATGTGTGAAACTGACCTGTCTGTCATGCTTTTGTAACCTCAATATGCACTGGCTTGCCAGTACTTCAACACACAGAGTAGGTTTGATGACAACCATGCCATACGTAGGTGACACAACTGTGGACATTCTGCAACACAGTCTATGCAGTTGTCAGCTGTAACTAATATCATAGGCCTCCCATCAATCCATCATCATGTCTTTGGCTGTGTACTGGTTCAGTGTCTGCATCACAGGCCCTAGAACACTGTCATTTATCACATTATATGCAGAAGTAGTGTCACTGGTAATCAGGATATCTTTGTAAAAACACCATTAATTCCCCAGACTTGATTTGGCCTACTGGTCTATTGCACTGAACTGTAGTTCAGAGTGTTCTGGTTTCAATATTTGGCAGCGGTGCATTTTTCCCTAATGTTACATCACTGTACTGCATGATATATTTACAGAAATAGCAGTAACTCACCAGAGCTGAGTTTGCCTACTAGTGTACTGTACTGAACTGTAGTTCAGAGGGTTCTGATTTCAATATTTGGCAGGGGTGTCTTTTTCCCTAAGTTACATCACTGTACTGCATGACATATTTAGAAAAAAAAGCAGTAATTCCCTAGAGCTGAGTTGGCCTAGTGGTGTGTTGCTCTGACCAATGCTTGCCAGGGCTGTCTTTTTTCCCCTAATGTTACATCACTGTGCTGCATGATATATTTAGAAAAAAAGGTGCAACTCCCCTGACTTGAGTTGGACTATTGGTCTGTTGCGCTGACTGCAGTTCTTAGGATGCTGGGTTCAATACTTGGCAGGTGTGTCTTTTTTTTCCCTAATGTTACATCACTGTACTGCATCATATATTTAGAAAAAAAGCAGCAGTTACCCACAGCTGAGCTGGCCTACTGGTGTGCTGCTCTGATTGTAGTTCAGAAGGTCCTTGTTGGCGACTTGGCAGAGCTGGTTATTTTATTGCGGGGCAGAACAGTGTCTGAATCAGATATGGTGATTAAAGCAGTTTTAAGCAGTTTTAAGTGGGTTTGCATGGGTTTGAGCGACACACCACAATGCCAAGTGGCACTTAGTCCCACTTAAACCAGCACTATTTCCAAAAAAAGAAAAGAAAAAAAGGGGTGATAGGAAAGTGGTTACATGGGGGCAAGCAGGGGGACAAAAACATTATGAAATGCAGCTACTGATGTGCAGGACAACTGTAGGAAAGGCCCATAGCTCTCCATTTCTTGTGCAGCAACAGCTGTGCATGATGTGGACATTTTGGAATTTGGAGTCTCACACCCAACAGGGAAGGGTGTGGGCGACATAACTTTGTTGATTAATGCATGGGAAAACTAATTATTGGCAAACCCGCTTAGCTCAACTGAGGAGTGCTTAAAGTGGCAAATGCTTAGCAATGCTCAAACCAGCTAAGTGGAGCTGAACATTGCTAAGTATTGCTAAGACAGGTGCTGCTTAAGCATTATTAGCTTGGCTTAGCAGTGCTTAGCAAAATTTAGCTAAGGGCAAACACATTTTTAAATAATAAAAATATATATATATTGACATTAATTACCATTATTGACACTTTATTATTATGTGCATGCATTTTACTTTACATTACCTCACCCTATGTACGTTAATTACATTACCTTGGGGTGTGACTGTATTGTATTGGACACTTGTGTTTAACTTGAGGTTTTCACCTCATATGTCCACTGACACTAGGATTCTGGACCAGTGCACTAACCTGGTTAACAAATATCAATAACTACGTCAATAAAACAAATAAAACTGTATATAGAAATGCTTTCCACTGTAAAACCTGAACGGCCTGTCCTGGTATTCAAACTGTGCACCTTACTGCACATGCAACCGTGACTATAGCCATTAAGCTAACTTGGATACAAAGATTTCAGCTACACATTTCTATATAGCTTTTCATTACGTTTAATCACTGCTGAGCAATGTACCATGCAAACGTGCTCAGCTATGCTTAAATGTGACCTTTTGTATAAAAATTAAAAGCTTCTGGTTTCTATTTTTAGGTGTCTGGCATGTGTTTATTGCTAAGCGCTGTGACACTCAAATACACACAAAAAAAAAATTAGACAAAACAAATTGAAAATCACATTTTATCATTTAATTTCAGTGCCTTACAGCACTATGACAGTACAGGGGGTGTGTTACAGACATCATAACACACCTCCTACATCTACATTCCCATACTGGCCAAGGATGCACTTTATGTAATATTTTAGTGCGGACACTGTAACACACCTCCTGTGTGAGATAAATACACATGAAGTATGAATAAGTGTCCAAGGACATGTTAATTAAATCTTTTAGAGCCACACGAAACTTTGACAGTGCAGGGGGTGTGTTACACATTTCTGAGCACTGTAACACACCCCCTAACACTGATACAGTAACTGTGTACACGGCTGTCCCTTAGTAGTACTCCTTCATGAATATGCAAGGTGCTCTGCCGAAGGGGGAGCTGCAGACATGGCCACGATACACTCCATGTAGGGCTTGCACTATTCCTACATGGAGTTTATTAAATCTGGGGGGCTGTCTCTGAAAGAAGCACTAAAAGAAATATATGTAATTTTATTTTCTGTAACCCCATAGTTTGCTGCAAGAAAACATTTTTGTCATTATTCCAATAAATAAACCTTATCTTGAAGTCAGTTATACAGACTGTTCTTTACTGGACTTATAATTTATATCTGGCATTCATTTTCTTTTGCTTACTTTTCACATATATTTTTTTTCTCTTTATAGTTCTTTTAAAGCCTTTTCTATACCCTTTTTGTTTAGAACAACGTACATCAGCTTTGAGGGACTGTATATTGACTATACCAATTTATGTCCGTTAATAGATTCCTTTAGTTGTAATTTGCAGTTATTGTTGTGCAATTGTTGATGTCTAATAATTTTATCACTTAGTGGCTTGTGTCCCAAGATGAAAATGTAGACATCATTTTATAAATGTTCAGAAACCATTTATTTAACTCACAATCATATTTAATCTCTTTTTATTTATACTTTATTCACACAGTCACTAAATATACCACTTTGATCAGCATCTTTTTTTCTCACTTTCTGCCATACAACATCCTCTTTCTACATTTTTTTGCTAATTTCTGCAGTTTAGCAAGCATAAATGGCTCTTACACACATGAAGCAGTCTTGACATTATATGTTGCATACTTTTGTAAAGTATGTACTCAAAAGTTGAACATTACTAAATAAATGGAAACTAGGGCTGCTACTCAATATGTCTTTACTCACAAAATTCTACTCCATAAATGTCCTGCCCTGTCAGTATGTGTATACACCAATGCAGATCTGTGAATTGTACTCACTCACTTCCTAGCTTATGAATAAAACAACAAAACATCAGAGTACCAATCCAGAGGGTTGTTTTATCATTCTAGAAACCACACTAGGTATGAAAACTGAGAAGTGTTGCTCTACTCATTCAATCAGATCTCTGGTAGTGAGTACTAGCAAGACAGCTAGTGACCCTCAGTGTAAGGAGACTGGTGAACAATAGATTATTCGACTGAATTCACAAATCTTTGAATGCAAAAGAACATGCAGAGCAGCAGAAGATATGATGGCAGATTTTGCCTCTCATAGTTCAACACGGATTACAGAGACTTCTTCCATCCCTGAATAACCCAGATATAGGTAGGAATATACTGCCCCTTCCCGGGTATAACCTGTACATGACATGACATGAAGTGCTAAGCATGATATATCACTGCAGAGAATACATATGTGTATGCGCTCACAAGTGCATGTGTGTGTGTGTGTGTGTGTGTGTGTGTGTGTGTGTGTGTGTGTGTGTGTGTGTGTGTGTGTGTGTGTGTGTGTGTTTGTGTGTATGTGTTTGTGTGTGAATATATATATATATATATATATATATATATATATATATATATATATATATATATATATGCATACACAGACACGCAAACACTAAAAAACTCAAGAGACTTGTACCAGAACAGCAAATTGGTACAGTACACGATTTTCATTTCTGATTTCTGTAGCACAGCCTTGATTCACAGACAGCCAGAAGGAAGGGGATGGATCACATACACCAGGACATCTTTTATTCCCCAGTCAGAGAAAACGGAACATGAAGACACCAAACATTTGTACTGGAACTGTATGTGCTCCATGTATTTTTAACCAAAATACCTACAGAATTATTGAAACACCATCTCTCATTGCAAACTCTGATTCTGTGAAAAAAATCCAAGCAATAACCACATGGACAAATCCATACCTACCTGGAGCTGCCCCGTGATACACTCTTTTGTTCATTTCACCACTGACTGCTAGCACTCTGAAAAAAACAGACAGCAACCTCATATGGGGGGCAATGATGGATCACAGATGGCTAACAATGATAAAGAATTAAAGTGTTAGTCTATTTTTCATATCTGTAAGTTAAGGAGCAGAGATGAAGATAAGTGAATAATAAAGAAATAAACAAACACACACATACATACACACACATTCACACATACTCACACAGGTACAAACACACACACATACATATACATTTAATCTCTGAGCTAAAGCCTGTTATGATCAGTGTAGCCTTTATCTTCAGCAGCCCTTTAAGATACTAGCATGATATGTCTCAAGCGTACTTCATTAGAAGGAGCAATCCTCAGTTTGAATCTTAAAATGTCCATGTTCTTAGCAGTTCTACCTTGAAAAGGTCTGTCACACATTCATAGTTAACAAAGTTTTAGTTGATATGCAGTGGTAAATGTTACTGACTCATAATAATTAATCAAAATGACTTTCTACAAGTATAATTTAACACATTCTAACCGTTGTGTGAGCTTCCTAGTTGAAGATGTTAGCTGTTAGCAAGTGTTCCACATTTTACCCATTTGCTCTACATTATGAGGGGCAGTGTTCCACATTTTGGAAATTTAAGGTTACATGTAGTAGAATTTTATTTCAGTTTATGTCCCTGACGACTCCAGTGCTGCCATTTGTTGTTCATTATTTTTCTTTCTGCTTAAAATATGTCTACATTTATCTCCCTGCAACTTATCAAGTAAATTATAATTGCTCCTTTTGGCTTACCTCCCTGTTCTGTATAAAAAAAAGAACTCTACAGAACAAACCATATCCCCTCGAGCCACATGCTCCAGGGATCTAAACCTCACCACAACAATAAATAGGATATGCTGGAGGGATAGATTCCTGTCCCAGAGACTTCCCATGCTCTGGAACAAGATTCCAATCTATATTAGGCAGAGCTCCTCGCTAACCCTCTTCAAGAGAAACCTTGACGAGTGGATGGGAAATAGAAAGTTTGCCCCAGGGATCACTTCAATGGCTCTGCTGGACAGAGGCACAGGGAACTAATCTAAGGGGGCGGCAAAAGCCAACACATTCTGGCTAGGCTTATAAATGCCTTCGGGCAGATAGCCTAGTACCTACCTATGAATGTATGTACAGGACATTACATTATATATCCACAAGAGGGCAGTAGGTACAGATGATTCAGTGAATATTTTGAAAGCACAATGCATATCAGTAAGGCTTATAAAACATGAACAGTTTTTACATTTCTATGAAATGATTTAAGCAAGTAAATGAGAAAGTCAGTGATTTGAATTTACAAATTCTCTATATAGTGATCATCTCCTTATACAAAGCCGATACTAGGCTAAAGATGTTCAGTTTGTTCATATTGCATTGTGATGTGTACATTTGTTTAGCTGTTGTAGCAAGATAACAAAGTCATTGGCAACTATAATACAGCATGAGCCATGATGACATCACCTGTATTTTACTGACAAAGAGGCTATAAATGTTTTTTGCAGATTATTTAGCATTTTACTTGGTAAATTACAACAGTCGCGGCTATTACATCAAAAAACAGAAACGTTTTTCATTTTATATTGCCACATAACTATATGATTCCTCAGCTTTTAGCTAATCATGGTCTATAAGTAATACCTACATGTCAGAAACACTCAGACATTTAACTATAGTGTCAGATAGCATCTAGAGCCAAAACCAAAATCAGACAACTTCAGAAGATCAGGACTTGATGTCTGAAGCTATCACTTTTTTGATGAGAACCATCATGCTCCATCTGTTGAATAGCATAAACGGCTGGTTCTAGCTTTAACAACAACCTTCCAGGTTCGCTTGATCATTATCTGTTACAGAGTTAACAATAAAATGACACCCCATGGGCATAGGTTTACAACATAATGAATGTGCATTTCATATCTCATGTTGCAACATATAAGTGTATCTCCCAACACTCAAAATTAGCTGAGTTCCAAGGCACTAGGATAAGGTCATATTGTGGAATGTCAGTGTACTTTTCTAAATATGCTCATTTCTTCAATAACCTTAAAAATTACAAGAATTCTTAACTCTTTTCAAAACCAGAAGGAGATTTTTTATCGTCCAGACTTTCACAAACAGCATCACCTTGCTCATCAATTCCTTAGAAGCATTCACAAGAATTTGGTGGCTTCTTACTCTGTGTCTACCCTATATCAAATGCTAAAACTACAAGCTTTATCCCTTTATGGCTAAAGACTGTTTAACAACAAAACGACTTAAGTCACATTGAAACTAATGAAGTTATTAGTGGAGGTGTCTCCTACAGCTGGCTGTTGTGGTTCACTCCACTGTTGCACTGGCATCTGACAACAGCTGGACACTCTGCCACGAGGCTCACTGATCTGGGTCACTTCAGTGGAGCCTGCTTCCAAGGTACTTACAGTGTTGGCCACTTGGACCACGTGGACTTTGTTAGTGGCTTTTTTCTGAAGAATGCAATTGAAAACCTTCTTGAAGCCCTTACGGAAATGTTTGGAAACCAGAGCATAGACAATGGGATTCAAGCAAGAATTGGCATAAGACAACAGATGTGAGAGGATCCGGAGTGAATATGTGATGTGGTTCAAGGGAAAGTAACCATACCAAAAGCACAGTATGAGCAAGTGATGAGGCAGCCAGCAGAGACAGAACAGGACAGCCACTATGATTATCATCTTGGTGACCTTTCTTTTGGCCTTCTTGGACTCTGACATATCTTCTATGGGGTCTACAGATGTCCATAAATACCGAATGGTCCTGGCATAAGTGAGACTCAAAATAAGCACTGGGATTATGTAACTGAAAACAAAGGTGCAAAGGTCCATGATCTGACGTTGCTTGTTCCCCCAAACTGGAAAGCAGACAGTTACATTTTCAGGATGTAGAATCTCCTGGTAGTAGCTCAGGTAAGGTCCAGCAAAAATGAAGGAAAGTCCCCAGATGAAACAGATGGCAGTAACAGCATTCTTCGGTGTTCGCAGTTCACGGGAACGCAGTGGGTATCTGATTGCCAAATATCTAAAATGCAAGTAAAATAAACTCTGAAATGAATTCTCTTCAGATATATACATTTTTGCAATGAACTTAATATGTGTGGCAATTTAAAGATACACTATAGCATGCGGTGGAACAGTTAAGGGACCCAGTAGCTATCAATAATGTATTATAGCTGAGGCACTAAGAAGTTATTACTTTATAATACATTCATTTTATTCAGACTAAAATTATTTTTTTCTGTCACTACCATAGTCTAAAGAAGGAGAAGGCAGACAACATTACCAACTGGACTGCTACTTGCTTCCTACTGTTGTTGCATTTTGCTTTCACAAAGTTCATATTACTGACAAGCATTTATATTCTGTCCTAGACTGTATATTTTTCAAAGATATATCAAATATAATAACAGCAGACTGTATAAACTACAAAAATGTATGAGAAAAGTACATACCACTTTAGTCATTTACAATTATAATATCCTGGATCTAATGTACATTTGGACTGATAAGACCAAAATCAATCGCGTGGAAACAGGTGTTTTCCCATGAATCATACATAACAAACTTTTAATACTGCATTTTGAGTATTGGCTTTGTGAATCCTCACTTTTGCAGCAGCCCATAAAATGCATCGTCTTTGTAGTAAGTACTTCACAGTATAAAAGGAAAAACATACATTACCCAGAAGAAGAGTACCATGTACATGTAAAAAGAGGGAAGTACCACAAACGTTTATACGTAATCACTAATACATACAGAAAATGAAAACAGAACTCAGAAGACAAGAAAAAAATGCAGATTATCCTAGCAGCTAAAGGTTTAAGAGACTCTTCCTCTCACAAAATGGTGTACAGTTAAACCTGTGATATGTTAAACTTTCATGATGGCAATTCCTGTTGGTATAAATGAATTGCAAATGCTGAGCACGATCATATTCTCTTTACTTCCGCATACAAATGCAGGACTAAAAGATGATCTCCAGTGAGAGGTACACAGATTAATTTACCCGATACAAAAACTGAGAAATTTTACATGAGTTTTACATTAGGACTATAAAACATTTCAATGCAGCCATTCTGAATAAACACAAAGTGTGCATAAATGCAAGGCTTCTATACATAGTTAGGACTGTCTCACTTCACATATACACAACACTTATTACATGCGGTTAGAACCATCTTTTCTCTTATTATATGCACAGCAGTGAACTCAAAAGACTAATCATCCTGAGTCTATACAAAATAGAAGTGAGTGATATCTGGTTGCTGCCTTTAAGGCTAGTAAGTACATCCAGTCTGAGGTTTTTACACTTTTAACTATCTAACTAGTTCTGCCCATAGCAGAGTAGCTCAGTGGCTGCAGCTTCTGCTTTCCACCTCCAAGGTCTTGCATTCATTTCCAATCTCTAGTCACTTTCTGTAAAAAGTATGCATGTTATCGCTGTATAGTTTTTTTGCAGGCACTCTAGTTTTCTCCCCCTCCTTGAAGATATGTTACCTGACCCAACATACACTAAATTGTCAATGTATACATACTGCATTTACTTTTGTCTTTGTGACCTGTGCCATCAATGAAAAGAGTCCAAGAAGGACAGCTTATATATGTTTGTTTTACCTTATATGAATGTGCTCTCAAACTTATTTTGCATTGGAATAATATTACACCTTCTGTTGTATTTTTTTTTTGTTCTGCCAATATTAGTAATCCTTCCTTTGTCATTTTAGTTCTATACATTCTTTTTATTCTAATGTTTGTAACAAGGTCATGTCTGAAAATGAGCCTGAGAGCTCTAGTTGACCTACTGTTTAAAATACCTTAACAGATACAAATGTATATATCTCTAGCTATCTATCTATCTATATATATATATATATATATATATATATATATATATATATAAAACATACAGATGCACGTTCACTCATACGTACATAAATAATTCACTTGTCAGGTTAACAAATAAATAAATAAATAAAAACAGTGGTGAAATTGCATTATGCTGTCATGGCTGTGATGTCACTAAATGAAGCCATATTTTTACCAATATTTAATAGCAGTATAAGCCTGAGAGCATGGAAATCTGGATTTTAATTTCATGTGTCTACTCATATAGTGTGTGATCTTCAGTGAGCCACTTAAACTTCTACAAAATTGTAAGTTATCCAGCAAAACATGATCTCTGATAACAACTAGCCTGTCAGATTACTAAAGGGTATATAGTTTTGCTATTACATTTATTTCGGTCCCACGCTTATTATGGAAAAATACATTGCAAATAGGTATAATTTGCATCAAATTGTGCATTAAAATTTATATTATTTTCACTAATCTGTATATAAATTATAAATAAACAATTTCTGTGTCAAAGCATGCTTAAATCTCTTTCCCTGAGACTTTAAATGCTGATGTCAAATTATTTTATTTATTTATTTATTTATTTACCAGGAAAGTCTGACTGGACAGGCTATCCTTTTTCAATGGAGACCTGGGGAGAAAGGCTCCTCATGAATACATATATAAATTATACAAGTTACATTAGTACATAGAGACAGTACATGTACAAACATGGATGGTTATGCACTATAATGTAGAGCATATAGTAGAGCTGATTATTACATTGAGACAATACAGCATGTTTACAGTTTGCAAAGGTTTAGACATAATTTTTTAACAGTAAATATTGCTAGAGCTCTACATGAGTCTGTTTAGAGATTACAGAAGCAGCAATAATAAATAGAGACAGTACAGGTATACCTACAAAAATTGGATCCTTTTGCACTATGATATAGGGCATATTGTAGAGCAGGATATTACACTGAGACAGTACAGCATTTTTACAATTTGCAGAGTGCATGGGCAGGGAGCTGACGTTTTGCTTTCTGAGTGATAGTTTAAAAGAAAATCAAGCCATCATATCTGGAATGAAATTACTGTGGACTGCAGACTGGGTTGATGAGGAAACAGCACCCTTTAGCCAGCCTCATTTCACCAAAAGTAGTAAACTGACTGCCATGTAAAATCTGAGCTGCAATAATTTTGAAAAGCACCATGTCAAACAGCAGGTTTCCCTGGATGTTGAAAACAACTACATGAGCTGAGTTTTTCTAAGTTTATCTGTTGATACTGTTAATCATCTTTGTTTTAACTCTTTCTAGAATATGTTTCAATATCTGTTAAAACTGCTTATGTTTAAGACAAACTTGATTTAAATAATGTATTATCCATGTATAAAATGATATATAGGCATAGGCAAATAATACTGAAAAATATTATTTTATAGTTTCTGTATTATGACAGTTAGTGTAGTATTTTATATCTAATATGTATTTTCAGGCTTAAAAATTAGATTTGCTTATTGCTTCCTGGTGGTAGATGGAGACAAATGAAGTCATACAATCTAAAGCAGTACGTTCTGCTCTATAATACCTAAAAGGATCCACAAAATTCTGGACGCACAGACAAGACTACATAGACAGATGAATAGGATACATTTGGAGGCTACATTTTGTGTGTGTGTGTGTGTGTGTGTGTGTGTGTGTGTGTGTGTGTGTGTGTGTGTGTGTGTGTGTGTGTGTGTGTGTGTGTGTGAGAGAGAGAGAGAGCTTCATGCAATCAGTTAAGATAATACATTTAGTAAAATAGTGTTGAGACCATTGATTAGTTTGTACTTTTGGAAAATATAGACAAGTCTCTGTGTTCAGTGGTGAATATATATGATGGCGGCAACACTGGGCATAAAATGATGCACAGTAAACTGCATTCAGCACTAGTAATGCTAATGTGCATTTTGTCTGCTTTTAGGGTCTAGCAGAACTGAAATAGATAGTTTAGATGAGAGAGAGGAGGTGTGTGTAACAGGGTTGGTAGTTTTTACCTGGGGCTAGTACAGGAGCAAGTCCATAAGTTGGATAAATGTAACTTAAGAAGTCTGTTAAGTCATGTGTGTTTTCTAGTGACCGGATGTCTAGAGGAAGTGTGCTCCATGGTTTTGTGACAGAAGTAGCACAGAGGGAGTCCCCAGAGTTATATTTGCTTTTAGTGATGTCAACCAGTGATTTGTTGGTACTTCTTAGTGAACAATTGCTGGCACAGTGGGGTTATAGTCCCCGTAGGGCTGGGTTTTGGGGGGTTATAGAGGATTTGGTGGGCTATAGTAAGTTGGTGGAAAGTTAGTAGGTTTGGTAATTCTAGCCAGGAGAGTTTTTTTAAGGGATTGGCAATGATGGGATTTATATGATGTCAGTGGTGAATTTTGCTATTTTGTTATGGCAGATAGTTTATTTAGATCACCTTTGTTTAGATTAATTAGTACTGGGGAGGCATAGAGTAGTATGGAGAATAGGTGGGTTTTTGCAATGGTGACTTTACTTTCAGAGGTTAGGTAATTTTTGCATCTATAGAGGGTGCCTAGCTTTTTGTGAACCTTTGTGATGTTTTGTGCTACATGTTTGTCGAATTTCATATTGTGATCTATAATTACTCTTAGTAGTTTAGTTTGGGTAATAGGTGCAGAGGGGGGATTGCTAGAGGATGTTATTTTGAATAATGGAATTCGGTCAGTAGTCTTAGTGGGATGGAATAACATTAGCTGGGTCTTTTAGGGTTAAGTATAAGTTGTGATTCAGAAAGCCGCTTTTCTATTGCTGAAAAGGATTCTTGAGTGATTTGTTGTAATCGTTGGAGTGATGAGGCAGAGCATATTAGGGTAGAATCATTGGAATATTGCACCAGGTTGGGATGGAGGGTAGCCTTGTGCAGGTTGTTGGTAAAATTAGTGAAGAGAAGAGGTCCAAAAATGGATCCCTGTGGAACACCTAAGCTTACAGGGAGGATAGGGTGTTTTCCCATTTTATGGCTTGCTGACGGTTTAGAGAGAGAATCCTTGAACCATGATAGTGTGGAGATGTGAAGTTTGAGTTCTGAGAGTGTGGCTAGTAGTTTGGAAAGGGAGACCATGTCAAAGGCTTTGGAGAAGTCTAAAAAGATGGAAGAAGCAAGATTCTCTTTGTTTCATTGTTGATTTACGATACTGGAGAAACTGATGAGGGCGGTAGTGGTACTATGATTTGGGCAGGATCCATGTTTTGTTTCAGCCAGGAGATTATTAGTAGGTAGTTTAGTATTTGGGAGTGAACATATTTCTCAAGGATTTTTGAAAGGGGAGATAGTATGGCAATTGGACGGTAGTTGGTTAACTCAGTAGAATTGGTGCCTTTGTGTATTGGAATTATGTGGGAGATTTTCCAGAGGGATGGTATATGCTGTTCAGCTAATGACGTGTGTATTAGTATGGATACTGGGTAAGAGAATGCTTTGGCAGCAATCTTGAGGAATTCACCTTGGAGTCTACCGGCCGCAAGGGTAGTGGGTTTTAGTTTCATCAGATATTTATATATTGTATTGGTTGGGACTGGTTGTAGGGAGTAACCATTTTGGTTAAAGATTGGTGTTTGAGAGGTACTTTGAGTTGTAGGAGAGCTATTATTAATCAGATTTTAAACGGTGTTGGTGAAGTATTCATTAAATTGTGTTATGACATTGCTAAAGGAGGTGTCAATATTAGGGGGAGGGGTAGCTGTTTCCTTGGCTTTAGTATTTTATGTCAGCCCACAATTATTGAGAGTTTGTTTTGTGTTTGGTCTGTACCTCAGAGTGGTGGTTTGGCTTGTCAATTCTTATTTGTTTTTGGACTTGTTTCTTAGCTCAAGTTAGTTTTGCCTATTTTGGTTGCGTTTGATTTGCCCAAGCCTTTTCTCTCTGTTTTAGGAGTTGCTGGGTAATTTTGGTAAGCCAGGGGGCATAGTTAGATTGTGTTCTTATTGTTCTAGTAGGGGCAAGCTGGTCAAGTATTTTTAGGAAAGTAGCGTTGAAGTAATCCACAGTTTTGTCAAGGGTGATGTTTAAGAGGGGTGACCAATTAGAATGATTTAAACCAGTTATGAAGTCCTGGGATTTGAAGTTTATTTGCATAGTGTATTTGTAGCAGAGGAGATTTTTGTGGGTTTAATGGGCTGCCTTATAGTGAAAGTAGGTTGGCATTCACTGAGACTGTCAGGTAGTGTCCCAGAGCTGTAAGGCTGAGTAGGTTGATTGGTGAGAATCCAGTCTAGGATGGATTCTTTCCTGGAGGATTTGTCAATTTTGGCAGGGGTTTGGATTAGTTGAGTAAAGCCATATAGGTTTATGTGAGTGGTGGGAAGGGGAGAGATAAGTGTGGACCAGTCGATATTAAAGTCTCCTAGTATGAGTGTTTCTAGGGGGAGGGCCTGGGATGACCAGTGGAGTATAGCTTCTAGTGTATCAGTGTTGTTGCCAAGGGGAATATACGCAATTCGTTTACTACTGAAATCTTGAAACTGCATTCACTGACCAGCCTCAATGTCAACTCAAAATGCAGAAAACCACAATATCAAACAACCAGCAAACTAGAAGCAGACTATATCGACACCCGTAGTTCAATATATGAGACATAGCAGCAGGTGAAGTCAGTCACCCATGATGGGTACCATAAAGTACCATGACACTACAGTCACTGGCACATGAATTTTACTATTTTGCAGGGGGGCTAGCCCCCCTGTGCTCCCCATGTGGAGGGCTGCACCCCCACACCCCCTGCAAATTATATATACCAACTCATTACAGTGAGGAAATGTGTTAATTCCCTGTCCTCATTGAACCACGATCTTCACTCAAAGGTTCGAACTTAAATACGCAAATTACAGTACCCCTTCAACGTTGCGTAGTCAATGTAGTTGAGTTCACAAAATTGCCTACTGGAAAACTACAATTCAACAATCTCACTCTTGACTGCCTGACATTCACTAACATGATAGTAATTGTAAGGTTGCTTTTGTATAATATGTCGATGCCACCACCCCATTTGGTTATTCTCTCTTTCCTAAGTAGATTATATCCTTGGGGAAGTAGCTCATTGTCATTAATATGTGACTTGAGCCAGGTTTCTGTGAGGAAGACTATATCAGGAGAATATAGGGACAAGGTTTCATGCAGTTCCTCTGTTTTGTTGACTATGTTTCTTATTAAGAATTAGAAGGTCTGTTGTATTCCACTTGGAGCTTACTACAATTGGAAATGGAATATGAGGGTTATGGGACTGATTGCTGGACCAGGATTTGGGTGAATATCACCACTGATTAGCAGCTGAGATGCAGTATGGACAATATCTTTTAAGTATTTAGTCATGCATAGGTGGAATTTTAGGGAGAGGCATTTTTTTGCTCTGTACTGGGGGAGGTTGAGTGGGACTAGCTGTATCTGAGGCAGTTTGGTGTTTTTTGGTGAGGCAGGTGAGAGTGTTTATTCCTGTTTTCAGAGGGTAAGATTGGTGGGTGATCAGATTCTTAAGTAGGATATAGTATTAGTATGGTATGAGATGATGCTGGTAGTAATACAGAGTATTACGATTATCAATATATGTAATGTTATTGCACTTTGCATCATTCAATTGTAGCCCTATTGTAGAAAAGTTGGTATATATGTAGTTACAATGTAGTTTTACCTCAATAAATGTATGGTTGTAGAATTGGTGGGGTTTGTTGTACTTGGTTGTAAGGTCTCCTTTAGTTTGGATTTAGGTGGAAATGTGGTTGGTGGGATAGGTATTTGCACTGATAATTGTATAGTTCGGGGTTGTAGGGGGTTGTGCTGGTTATTATAGTGGAGGAAGTGACATTGCTAGAGGAGGCTATGGAGGTGTGAATTGATTGGATGGGAGTAGGAAGGGGTGTGGCTTACTTAGGTATAAATGTAATGAAAGAGGGGTTGGGTGAGAATGGGGTTAAGGCAGGGAAGCAGAGAGAGCCCGAGTGTAGTGAGGGTGAATGGGGCAGGTAAGCGTGAGTCCCCAGCATGCACAAGAAAAATAAAACTTTCAGTTGTTTCTGATTTGAAAGCAGACAACTATATAAGGTACACTTTTACCCTCTAGTGCAGTAAGTATGTCAGTAGAATAGGGTAGTCACTCTTATCTTTACTCTAGTCACTATTACCTAAATGGAGTAAATAGTAAGTAGCTATTGACAAGGAAATTAGCTTAAAAATAGACTGGGTGAGAGAGTCTGTAAGTATACAGCTATATAGCCTTTTCTGTACAGTCTCCTGGGGAACCTTGCATATTTGCTGTGTTTATGCTCCTATTAATGGTCGATATTCCTTCTGCATCCAGTCTATTAGTCAGACAGTCACAAATGACTACTAGAAGAATGGATATTAATTCGTTAATAGACAGTGTCTCAAATAAAGGATGAGCTCCTTAGCAGTATCTGAACAATTTGGTGATGGCCAGCTGACATGCAAACATTTTGTTCTGCATTGTTCATTCTTGTTGTTTTAGATAGTTTAGTTCATTTCCATAATTTAGTCATAACCAGCATAGCAAGATTTAGAATGGATTGCTAAGGTTGCTGTAGCTTCTCCCCATCTGTGCTTAATGTTAAAATGTAATCAACAAACAAATCTTAAAACAAGATTTTCTATACTACGAACATGGAGACCATCACCCCTGTCCTGAACCTCAGGGCACTTAACCATGCTAACTACAACTAATCGGCTTCTAGTAAGATATACTATCAATTTCGCTCACTGTTTTCTCACTGGTATAAGGCAGAATGTATTCATTTTTTGAACAATAATTGTTTATAAGCAGAACTAAAATTGCAGTAAGTTAATGTATCAGCCCTCACAAAAGTTACAATTGTTAGCTCAACTTTTAATTATTTTTAATTTAAAAGGTAAAATTTCAATGTCAAACTACATTTAACTATTTACTACCTAATGTAGTAGGAGCTGATGAAGGAACGGCAGACAGGCTACCTTCCTATCTGCCCTGAAAGCGCCGGACATCTCAGAATCTTTCTCAGAACCAAGCTTGCTTTTAATGTTTTACAGATGGTAATGGCAAGTCTAAATTTAGAACTATAGTCAGTAACCCCAGAATATTGCCCAAGATCTCTGTTTTACAGTTTAATTTTAATTTTAAATTTAAATTTAATTTTAAATTTTATTTTAATTTTTATTATTTTTTTATTTTTTGGTTAAATTTAAGTTTTAGTACAGTTTTTTCAAACATAGGTATAATCGTGGCAAAGCAAAAGGCTCCAACGCATTGCTAGAGGTTAGGAATGGCACATATGAACAAGTAGCTGGATAATAAAAAAGGAACTAAATAAGAGGAATGAGATGCTTCCAACCAGGTCCTTCTTCACCTTGTAGGTCTACTAGGGCCACACCCCAACTAGTCACTTCTCATTGGACATCTCTCAACCACGCCCCCTCCACAGTAGTATAAAAGCAGCACAGCAATTCTGACCAGCGCTTGGGAGCGCACAAATAGTCCTTTTTAGGACTCACACATAGCAAAAGAACCGAAGATCTGTTCAAGAAGAAGGACAACAGAGATTGACACCACCGCGGAACACCGAAGGACACAACAGCAGCTCTTCCCAGAGCCCATTGTGTCCATACACAAAACAGCTCTTTTCAGAGCTCATGTGGATCTGCACCTTACACCAAACAGCTCTTCTCAGAGCTCACAGTACACCAAACAGCTCTTCTCAGAGCTCACAGAGATCTGTAAAAGCTCTGGTAAGAGCAACCAGAGACACATTGAAGAATAAAACTAAAAAGTTCTTATTAGATCTACCACCAACACCCGAACGGGCATTCAAAACACAAATCGGCCCTTCTCAGAGCTCACAGAAATCTGTATCAGCTTCGGTAAGACCAGCCGGAGGCACAGACACAGCTTCGGTGAACCAAACAAAACAGTTCTTTTTAGAACTACCGCATCTGCCCGAAAGGGCATTCAAAACACAAAACAGCTCTTCTCAGAGCTCATAGAGATCTGTAACAGCTCTATATAGAGCTCCAGCTGCCCACAGGGCTAAAACAGCTCTTTTTAGAGCTAGCTCCACCACCGCCTACACGTGGAAATCTGTTCACCGTTTAGGATCAAGAGTGAAAGGCTTTGTAAAATTGGTTATTCCTTCCCTCTGAGCAGACATCACTCAGGATCGAAAACCCAAGAGGCCCACACCTATTTTTCTGATTTCAGTACACTACACTTGGAATGAAGTTCTTTTGCCATTGTACACCTTTTTAATTGTGAAAGCAGTCAGTGCTGAGGTATGAAATTACACCACTATGGCGCTGTGATAATGAGCAGATAACAGACTGAAGCATTTGCAGTTTTGCTTCTGAGTAGATGGATTTGTAACAGTAAAATATGAAAATCTTCCAGAGCTGTTTTTAAAACTACTTAAATATAGTAATACATTTAACTCCAAAATATTACCATGTATATGCATGAATAAAATAAAAATAAAATTTTCACTTTAAAGAAAAAGTATACCAATGCTGTTTATTTTCACATTATTGTGTCAATGTATTATTAATTGTGCTACAGTAAAGAGGAATTACTCTCCATGATGCATAGTAGAAAGCCCAACCCAATGCCATCCTAATGTAAATAAATTAAATTATTCCCATCTGCTTGTCAAAAACAGCACACCTACACCTTACATTGCAAATGAAACCTCCAAATTAAAACTTTCATTACAAATAATAAAATACAAAAATGTACAATTTATTACCATGAAGTATCCACTCCACTGTTGTAATGTCCCTAAGGGGGGTGGTCAATTCCCTTAAACCCTGCCAATGCCATTTATGGAAATCAACATAAAGTCAGGATATAACATGATGAGAATTTGGCAGAAGTATGGGATTTATTCATTACTGACTCATTTCTGTAGCTGGTGAATCCTGTTTGTTACAGAATGAGTTCATATTCTTCGACACCTCAATGAAATAGAAGTTTGGATTACATAGAAGTTGGGGTTTAAGGGTGGCAGCAGCTCCCTTGTATGCATTCCGACACTGGTGTGGTACTATTGATGTTTTCAAAACAGTATTTATACTTATATAGCATACAATATGGTGTAACAGACTGCAGTACATTTTTTACTTAATTTTATGCAGCACACACAGCAGTTATTTCTCAGGTGGTAACATGGTGAGAATTTGTCAGGTATGGAACTGATTCCTTTGTCAGTAGACTTATTTTTATCTAGCAAATTCTTGCTGTATTACAGCCTGAGGACAGGGATTTTGTTGTGGTTAATTGTCACTGATTTTAATAATAGCAATAATAAAATGATACTGCAAGACTTCAAGTTTAGTTACAGCAGGGGGAATGCTATTGGGCATTTGAAGTCAGTCAGTCAGCAAGACCCCTCCCACCTCACAATGCTAGACTAAAAAAAACACACAAAGCTGCACAAACTAGATCAGTAGATACTATACATCAATATAACCGTTTACTCTTGTTTATGTATATGCTTAATATAATATAAGAAATTCAAAAACTATGTTATGTAATAACACTGAATAGATATTTTGTAGTTGAAACTGCTACTTGGTTGTTTACTCTTTTTCTGTTAAATCCTTGTTAATATAAAGATACCTCTGCATGAAAATAAATTTATATTTATATATTGTAATAATGGTTCAAGTAAGAAAGTGCTAGAATCCTCTAACTCATTTATGCATCTTCTATATTAAAGGTTGGTCATGTATTAAAATGATCTAGCTGTAATGGGCCCCTGCAGCTCATATGAGCTCATAACCCAGAACCGTGAGATATTAGGTCATGTTCCATTTTTGTATCCACTGTACATAGCATGAGGACAAAGGTGGGGTCTGCATTTCAATTTGCAACAAAACAATTACTCATGGAAAATGCCGCTGCTTTACAGTTATTAAAATAATGAAATTCCATTGTCATATGCTGAAATTGAGGGGTCTATATCAGTTCCGCGAAAATCCATTTCAGCGAATACCAAAAGAGTAACACATATTAATCGAACTGCGAATAGACCAAACACACTAAACAGTGAAATTTAAAACATCGAACGGTCAAAGTCTGCCAACCACGCCACCCACTACATACTACCTACTCAAACAAAATAAATAAACCACATACATACATACACTAAGCAAACCCTACTCCTAACCCTAAAGTAAAGCACCAAAACCCAACTTCTAACCCTACACTAAACCCAGATACGTAAAACTGAAAAACAAGCGAACTTAGAAAAACACAGAAGGATGCAAGGCTCCTTACGGACGCTCTTTAATGCTTTAAGTGCGGTAATTACGATACACTTTTCGTTGGTACCAAACCAACTTCTTCAGAAGATTAAAAATCAAACATCTGTTACACAGTAACTTGAGCAGTTTATACATGCTTGTGTTAAAACCTGAACACACCTACTTGATCCCATTGGGTAATTGGTGTGTTCGACAACAATTTACTAAAGACAATTGTCTAAAGCGTTAAAATCAATTTGCCTAAACAAGTTTCACAGCTAATGCCTAAAGTTACAAAAATGAGTATCTTTGTTGCAAATAGCCCACCTTAACACTTTTTAGTGTATTGTAGTGGGTGTGAAAAATAGAGTGCAAAGGGAATGAAAAAAAAAAAAAAAAAGGAGGAGTTATACATTGAGGGAAGGATTGATAGGGACACTTACATATACATGCAACAATTGGCACCCAGGACACCGAAACTATTCGGTATCCCTAAAATCCACAAGAGTATCAACAACCCACCAATGCGACCACTAGTGGATGGCAGAAACAGTATAACTTATACTTGTTCTAAAGTACTAGATAGAATTCTACAAAAACACATTAAAGGTGAGAAACAAATAACAAAAGATTCATGGTCCTTCTTAGAATCCATCAACAACGTGGGATTCCATCCAGATAGTCAATTAGTGACTATCGATGTAAAGGACCTTTACTCTTCAATTCCTCACAATATAGCCCTAGAGTGGGTGACCGGCTTGTTAAGATTACTGGGGGCACCACTTGATGAAGTACTACTGGTGGGAGAATTGATCGACACTGTCCTTTCCTACAATTACATCATGTTTCAGAATACCATATACCACCAAGATATAGGAGTAGCTATGGGCTCCCCATGTGGGGGCAGCATAGCCAACCTGGTCATGGCATCCTGAGAAAGGTCTTTTATATTTTCTAACAGGGGGTTAAACGACAAACTAATTTTTTACACGAGGTTCCTGGACGACATATTCTTGTTATTTAGTGGAACCGAGGTGGAAATTGAAAACATGATGGGGGAGTTCAACAACTCCACCAATTTTCTGGCCTTTACGTACAAATACAATACACACAGAATCGACTACCTGGACGTAGACTTGAGGAAGGATTATGAAAATGAAAAATGGGAATCTAAAATCCACAGGAAAGACACCTATTCCAACTCATTCCTACACTTTTCTAGCTGCCACCCGAAACACCAAAAGAAATCGGTGGTAAAGGGCCAAATGGTTAGGGCAGCTAGAATGGTCAGTAATGATACTGACTTTGTGGAGGAATGTGACCTGTTGACCCAATTCTTCCTAAAAAGAGGGTACCCGTTGAACTTTCTACAAGAAATTGTAGATGAAGTAAAAGACAAAAGGACCCTTAAAGTCTACGTCCCTATATTGGGTAGGAACAATGAGATATTGAATGACACGATGGGACAGAGTAGGAAGGTGGATGTCACGATAAATTTCTCATGGAGATTCTGTAGTACATTCAATATGGACTCACATGATTTATATAGAATCCTGTTAAAGAACTGGGATCTGTTGCTAAGTGACGGAAAATACCGACTGGTACTACCTGATAGGCCCTTAGTAACTTACAAACGAGGTAACAACTTAAAACAACTACTGGAAAACGACAGACAACAACATAGAAATAGGAAGGGTATGTTTAAGTGTAACATGTGCAAATACTGTCAATATGTGGATGAGGGTGGTGTTTTTCAGATAGGTGATTCGACACACAAAATAAACTTCAAGGCCAATTGTAACAGCACACAAGTGGTATACCTAGCTAAGTGTGTTCAATGCCCAGCTTTTTATATCGGTAAAACTGATAGGAAATTGAAAGAAAGGGTTTACGAACACTTATACAACATCAGGTCCAACAACTTAGTTAATGCTCTAGCCAGACACCACAACGACCACCCCGACCATGAGTTCAAATTTAAGGTAATAGATCAACAAATTAGGGACCCTAGGGGCGGCCACGATTCTTTAAAACTTGAGAGGAAGGAACTGGTTTGGCAGCTCAGAACTAATGCCAACCAGTGGCCTGGATTGAACGAATCATCCTCAATAGCCTGTATTTTGAGGTTAAAAAACCTTGAGAGATGACCCTCCAACATCCCCTTAACCCTTTAAATTGCCACAGTGCTTCACACATACACTACCCTTTTTATTTACACTTAGGTTTGACCTGACAGTACCGCACAAAACACCAAGTCTAGACATCAGGTAACATAAACACATGAAACATAGCCCACCTTAGGTCAACAGAGTTTACCATTTACCTTAAACCAGCTACAAAGGAAAATTTACTTACTAGATTACCCATTATTGGACAACAGGGGTCATTGTAGGGAATGGTAACCACTAAAGGAAGGTGGAGTTCTGAATTTAATTGGTACCGAGAGCGATATTTAACTTGAGTACCAAGGCTTCAGACAGGATATGTCACCATTGAAGGGTGGCTTCAATTTGTAAAAACGGTTTATTAAAACCTATGGTACATTTTTACTTATTATGTTTTATTCTATTTTTCATTTTTTTAATTCCCTTTGCACTCTATTTTTCACACCCACTACAATACACTAAAAAGTGTTAAGGTGGGCTATTTGCAACAAAGATACTCATTTTTGTAACTTTAGGCATTAGCTGTGAAACTTGTTTAGGTAAATTGATTTTAACGCTTTAGACAATTGTTTTTAGTAAATTGTTGTCGAACACACCAATTACCCAATGGGATCAAGTAGGTGTGTTCAGGTTTTAACACAAGCATGTATAAACTGCTCAAGTTACTGTGTAACAGATGTTTGATTTTTAATCTTCTGAAGAAGTTGGTTTGGTACCAACGAAAAGTGTATCGTAATTACCGCACTTAAAGCATTAAAGAGCGTCCGTAAGGAGCCTTGTATCCTTCTGTGTTTTCCTACACTAAACCCCACATACACAACTATCAATGCACTATCCTTAACCCTTCCCTAACCATAAGGTCCGTAACTACCACACACTTCCCCTAAGGAGATATACCAAAACAAAATAAATAATACACATAAATAAATTTAACAAAACCCTACTTCTAACACTACACTAAACCCCACATACACAACTATCTATGCACTATCCTTAACCCCTCCCTAACCCTAAGGTCTGTAACTACCGCACACTTCCCCTACGGAGATATAACCTAACAAAATAAATGATACACATAAATACATTTAACCAAACCCTACTTTTAACACTACACTAAGTCTTACATACATTACCTATTTATGCACTTACCTTAACCCGCACCCTACCCTAAGGTCCATAACTATCACACACTTACCTTACAGAGCTATACCGCAGACGGGCCAACCAAAATGCTTCGACATTTTGGATTTTGCTGTTTTGGACATTTGGCGTTTACGTAGTTCATGCAATACGTGTTAATCATTTCATATTCGCAGAAACGGCGTTTCGATTGTCTGATAGGGACCCAAAATTGAGTTATTCTGGTGATTGTTAGTTGAGTTTCCAGTCATCACAATGATTCCATTATAATATCTGTGGTTTATGAAAGAAAATCAAAGGTAGATTTTATGTGATGTTATATAAGAAGATTAAAGGCTGACTTTAAAAATAGAACTCCAAATAAAGGAAAGTGGCAGAAGAAATTAATTTTTTCAAAATGATCTTGAATTAGTTACCTAACCTGAAAAGCCAAATTCTATAAATTCCCCTGTTTGTACAAGAATTTAGCATTATTATGTTTGGCAGTTTGTTTAGAGGGTTAAGGAGCTGTTAGCAAGCTGTTTTCTATGGGCCAGTGTTACAAGGTTTGATTCCCTCAGCCTCCACTGTGCGGCTGTAAGTGAGTCACTTAATCAAGCAACACACCTGGGCCAAGTCTGAAAAAGGCCCATGGATATCAGTGCACTACCATGGAAAACTAATACTGCGGTGGTGGTGCTGCAGTAGCGTTGTCGCCTCACAGTACAACATTGTCCTGTTCGATTCTCAGCTAGAGCGTCTTCTGTGTGGAGACATGCGTGAATGGGCATACCTTCGTTGAAGGTTGTGCGTCAGAGCTGGCAACTCGGCACGTAAAAATCTACTGCCAATCATTAGCGGACCGGAGTTCTGCTGTGGCGACCCCTAACTGGGAAAAGCCAAAAGACACAACAACCATGGAAAACTAATAACATTTTAAAATTTTGCAGGAAATAGAAAAACATTGGCTCTGAACATGAATTCACCAGAATAAGACATTGCTTGAATCACCAGCCTGAGTTCATTTCCTGCACGCTGGCTGACAAAGTTCAACTTATTTTAAAGTCTGTTGTTCATTATGATTAATAAGAAGCAGAGGACATGCTGTGTACAAAACCCTCAGATAACAGTTAAACCAGAATGCTTAAGGTTAAGGTTGACTCTGCAGAAACAGCAAAAAAAAAAAAAAACAACTTATACCTGAGGCAGATTAACAAAGCCATAAATAGTACAGCCCTCCCCCAGGTGCAAGCTGTTAGGGGACACAAACAGCAGGTGCCAATAGAGCACAGCTTCTTTACAGGATATTTCAGCTTCGTGAATTAATAAATATACTGCATTCATACAACTACAGAGGTACAACATTTTTAGGGGTATCCCCAACTTTGAGTTGAGGGTGTTCCAGTCTGGGAAAGTTTCCAGAGCACTACATAACCTAGGTATGGTTCTATAAATTAATATGCCCAAGGATGTATAGATGAGCATATTCTTTGTATCAGGTCAATATATTTTCTGTGGATTTCTCAGAAACATTATGACAGACTGCGAGTGTTTAACCTAGTGTGTGCAACACATATTTTTTTTTTTTTATACCAACAACAAAAAAGTACCCAAAGGTAATAAACCAGTAAAACAAAATATCCACAAACTTATCAGACAAGTTTATGGATATTTTGTTTTACATAATTTTTTTATGTTATTTTGATTTTGTTTACCAGGTTGTCTAACTGGGTTTAGTCAAAATTTCTTTTCAGCAGAGGCCTGAGGAGACAAGCTCCAAAATACTGCAAACATTTTTAAACATACACTTAGTAATATGCATGAAGAGACATTAAAAAATATACATTAACAAGTGCAGATATATTTGCTAATTAGATTACATTCGTATGAAAGTAGAGGCAACTATGAGTCTATATCACATAGTCAAAGTTACGTAACTTCGAACACCTAATGGTCAAACCATTATGTTAGAATTTACATAACTTCGACTACCTAAAAAAAAAAAAAACACAACAGACAACAAAATAAACTGTTGTATGCAGAGGGCAAGCCCCCCTGTACCCCCCACATGAGGGGCTGTGCTCCCAACACCCTCCACTACTTAAATATACCAACTTCAAGATCACACCACATTGAAGTGAATGGAAACCTCTGCCTATGGAGATTTCCATTCACACGCTTGAAGTTTTACAAATTCGAACATATAATCTTGACCATATGTGGTTCAAACTTGTAAAAGTTCGATGATGTGATAGGAACCCGGCAACTATTATAGTATAAAAGATACTTATGTATTAGCAGAGTTGAACACTGAGAATTTGAAGAGATGTATTAGTGGGAGTGTCAGATAGATAATAGATCATGGTATGAGTGGTTAGAAATCCAAAGAATCTGAGGTGAAGGAAGGAGCTACATAGGGAAGAAAATGTTAATATTACAGTAAAGAGGTGGGGTGTAAAGCAGATTTCGAGACAATTATATATATGACTATCATAAGGTTTATATTATAAGTATAGAGGTGACTATCATAAGGTTTATAATATAAGTATAGAGGTGGTGGGTAAGCAGTAATACAAAGCAATATTTATATCTGGATGATTCTGGTAAAACTATAGAGGTATTGGTGAAGACAGATTGTTTGGTATAGGATTCTGAATGAAGAGAGATAGGTTGACAATATGGAAAGCTGAGCATAACAGTGGCATTTATCCTGGAGATATACAGGAGCAGATCCATTGATTTGATGGGTGAAGTTTTAGTTGTGTTTTAATTGAATTTGCATTCTGAATGGATTTAAGTGGTAGTGGGATGTGATTCCATAGTTTATCAACACTATTTGACTATACAGAGTCATCTGCACTATTTGATGATTTGGTGATACTGATTAGTCATTTTTGTCTAGACTGTAAAATTCTATTTGGTGAATAGTGTTGTATAAGTTTTTAAGGGCTAGGCAATCTTCTGGCATATAGAGAAGTCTATGTATTGTAGTTAGCTGAGAAATAAATAGTTCTAACCAGTTTAATTTTTCTTTTTTTTTTTATAATTTTTATTGATTTTTTTGATTAAAACAATTTTACAAACAATCATAGATATTCATCTGAAATTTGTCAAATAAAGGTTATAACATATATATGTCAAATAATTTATAAGCAAAATAAAATGGTTAGCTAAACTATTTACAAAGACATCCTGTAAATTCAATTTAACATAGCAGTTTCTACTGTTTTATGTTGTACATCAACAATAAACAAGAAATAAATCAGCATTAGATACTAAAACAAGTAATTGTTTTTCAATAAACTTTGTAAATTAACCCACATTTGAAGATCATGTGTCTTTCTAGTAGTTCTAGCGTTTATGGTATTTAATTGTAATTGGCAAACATCATTTAACAAATTAGTGAATTCAGAGAATGTAGGAGGAGATTCTAAAGTCCAATTTCTTTTTATTATTTTTCTAGCCACTGCTAGTATTGACCAGAGTAGAGAATATTTTATTTTTTGAAACAATGTGGAACAGGTGTATTAAAGATCACCAGAGATTTGGTAAGAGTAAAGTTATCTGAAAATAATATCTGTAGAAAATCATTTATGTTCTTCCAAAATAAAATAAGAGCAGGGCAATCATAGAACATGTGGACCCAGCCTATATCTGTATCTAATTTACATTTGTTGTATATGTTTCGCTTTTTGTTTATTTTATTCATTAATTGTGGAGTACAGTTTAATTTTCTGAGGGTTTGGCAGTGATGTGTTCTATTGTTATAGTTTCCTCTAAAATGGCTATTTTATTATAACATTGCTCAAGTAGGGATATTTTGAGACTTCAAGTTTTAAGAAGACTGTAGCAGCATAGAAGAGAGATGGCAATAAGAAAGTAGAGGCTATTTATCTTCTGACTTTGTCACTGAGGTAGTTTTTAGTCTGGATAATGTAACTAGTTTTTGATGAATTCTTTAACAACATGAAATATGGTGGTTGAATTTCAAGTGGTCATCTATGATGACACCCTGTAATCTTGCGTGTTCTTTTTTGTTCTATCATGGTGTTGTTGACAGATGATAGTGAATAGTGTCATTCTGGTACAGATGCATTTTGGGGTGAAGAGCAGTAATTTAGTTTTTTAGGGTTTAGCAGTAGTTTTATATTATTTAGCCATGTTTCAATCAATAAGAAGGATTATTCTGTAAAGTCTTGGAGTTTAGAGAGTGATTTGGCCAAGCAAATTGGGTCAAGTCTTCAGCAGTTTGAAGTAGGGTAGCATTTTTTGTAGCAGCGCAGAGGTCATTGATGAATACGTTGACAAGGATGAGGCCAAGTATAGATTCTTATGGGACACCAGTACTTACTGGCAAGAAGGCTGAGAAATAATGTTTCCATTCTACTGCTTGTGTGCTCTGTTTGAAAAGTAGCTATGGAACCATTGTAATGAAGAGTTGGTAAGCCCTAAGGAGGACAGTTCATGTAAAAGTGTCTGAATGAAGACAGATTCAAAAGGTTTTAATAAGTCTAGAAACATGGTGGAGACTAGGCTTCTGGCATTTCTGTGGGTGGTGACAATATTAACAAAATTCAATAAAGCAATAGTTCTGCTATGATGAGAACAGAAGCAGATTTGTGTTGAAGACCGAAGCTGGTTATCTATTTGATAGTCAATAAGTTGCCTTTGAATACAATTTTCTAATATTTCTGATAGAGGAGATAAAATTCTGATTGGCCTATAGTTTGAATCCTCTTTAGTGATTCCACCAGGGTGAAGTGGAATAATGATTTTTTTCATAGAGAGGGGACTTTATTTTCAGATATGGATTGGTATATTAGAATTGAAGCATCAGCTGCTATTTTAAGATATTCACGTGGTAGATTGTCAGGGGCACTTGCAGTAGGCTTTAATTTTTTGAGGTATTTTTTATGGTATCTGTGGGAACTAGTTGGAAGAAGAATGTTGAGGGAGGTTGTCTGATTGAGTAGAGACCCCAAGAGCTTGATTTGTCAACTGTTTGGTTAATGTCGGTGCTGTCTGTATAAAACAGGAATTTCATTTGCTGGTTATGGTTTCATTTTGTTTCCTAGTATTTCATAGCTGTTTGTGTAGCTTGTCCTGGATTTAACATTTTATTGATTTAGACACCAGAACAGTTTTGGATTAGTAATGTGTATGTCTAGATTGGTAGTAGATTTTCTTTATCTTTGGTGATACTTTGTTTTGCTAGATTTCTTAATTGTCTATAAGCTAGTAAAGACGGGGCTGTTTTATTTATTTTTATTTATTTATTTTTTGCCCAGACCTTCCATGCTTTGTCTCTTTGTGCAATGGAGAGCCATGAGGCAGGCTAGGCTTTTACTCTTTTTATTCTGAAGGGGGCCAATATGTTTAGAACACCTAGGAAGATTTTGTTGAACTCAGCGACAGCATATTCTATGGAGAGAATCTTCAGTGATTCCCAATTTAGGAGATAAAGTATATTAATAAAACTTAATTTCTTAGCAGGTTGCAATGATGTATTTTTCTCTAGTACCTTATGGCGTGGATTGGTAAGTGATTCTGCAGGCTGTCTGACAGAGGTCCACAGGACTGTAGAGGATAAGAGGATGTTAGGATCCAGTTGAGAGTTGATAGTCTGGCTGTGGCTTTGTTACAGCTAGTTGTTGCGGTTATAAGTCAGGTGAACTTGTACAGATGTATAGTATTGGTGGGATTTTCAGATGGTATGCTTTACCAATCTATAGTAACATCACACAATATTATGGTTTAATGAGGGACTTTTGAGGAGGTCTAGAAGGAAATATCTTCCAATGTTTGGCATTGTTACCTGGGGAGTATGTATATATCCACAATTATGACTGTCTTGTGAGTGTTTAGTTTTAGCTTGGTTAGTAGGATTTCTGAGTTAGAAAGACTTTGCAGGGTGTTGGAGAGGGAGATATTTAGTGTGCTTTTGTAGAAAATAGTGACACCACCCGCTTTTTGATTGG
Organism: Protopterus annectens; assembly: GCF_019279795.1. Classification (NCBI taxonomy): domain Eukaryota; kingdom Metazoa; phylum Chordata; order Ceratodontiformes; family Protopteridae; genus Protopterus; species Protopterus annectens. Next base: position 1,529,811,284 of record NC_056746.1, read on the forward strand.
CTCTGTCTAATCTGATAATGTTATAGCTGTGGAGCAATTTCTTCATATTTTGTTTCTGTGGCAACCAAGATGTCTGGAGTGTGTAGTGCTGTCCATGCATACCCTTCAGGGATTCTGTTATAAATGCTTCATAAGTCAGTATGGTACATATGAAGGCCAGTACAGACTTGTGGGCAAAGTTTTAGAAATAAAGGAGATGATGGGGATATGCTGTTTGGTGCCTGTATATGCTGAGTCAGGCCTGGGTTTGGGTGAATGCCATTGATAAGTTTTATGGCTATGGAGGTATGATGGTTTAGTATTTTTGCTTGATTTTATGTATAATACCCAATTTGTGAGTAAATAACTGTTGCTTTGTATAATTGTATTTGTATAGTAGGATATACAGGTGATAATACAGATAGGCCGTGATTGTTAAATGCACTCTTAGAACAAGCAGAACCTTAATAACACATGACACATGCCTACATTGTGAAGGAAGATGGTAACCAAGGTGATGTAGAGACCTAAGTGAGGAAAGATTCAGAAGTACATTCCACTACAGTGACCCAGAGTGGAAGAGAGGGTGGATTTATGAAACTGCCCAGTATTCAGCTTCAGTCCTAGACTGCTTCGTATCCCACACTCAGGCCAATTATTACAGAAAGCAATCAGTTTTATAGCCAGTGCTAAGCAATTAGCAAGGAGAAAAAAAGCTGAGCAGGTTGTCTTACATTTACTAGATGCAGGTGCCAAAAAGCTATGGAGACAAAGTAACTACAGAAAGGGCAGTTGCCAACTTTGTAAGTGGTTCTTAGAGTGCAAGGATTACTCCATTGGATGAAATGTTGCAGCCACTTTCCTACACAGGGCAGGCACGTATCTGAGTAGTTAAATTCATACACAGCAAAGCTCTCCATGTTAGACTATCTTACATATTAATACACAGCAAAACTCTCCATGTTAAACTACCTTATATATTAATACACAACAAAGCTCTCCATGTTAGACTACCTTACATATTAATACACAGCAAAGCTCTCCATGTTAGACTACCTTACATATTAATACACAGCAAAGCTCTCCATGTTAGACTACCTTATATTGTACAATGGCAAAAAATCTCAGTGAAAACGTTTGCAGATGTGGGCCTTGTGGCAGAGCTCCTACTATTTAAGAGACAGGGACTACTGTAATATCCACAGATTATTGCACAATGACAAACATCTCAGTGAAAACTTTCACAGACAAGTGCCTTGTAATGAAACTCTAGCTATTTAAGGGACAGGGACTGATGTAATGTCCACAGGCTGTGCATAACTTGCTCAAAAATATGCTTGAATATTTAAGCATTTTTATAGCCACAGGGGAAAGCAGTTCAGAATGGTTAATACATTTGTAAAGAGCAGCACTTGAAGCTTTGTATAAATTCTCTAAATTCTATAAATGTGGGGTGCATGGAAAAGCAGTATTAAGGTGTGAATACAAAAGTGAAAATTCTGGCTTTAATTCTGATTGTATCAAGCAGTCTTTGAGTAGTAATAATGTGTTATGATCTCACCAGGGGATTGGGAATATGCACTAGCTAAAACAAAAATATTCTAGTACAACAGGGTGTAGGGTTTAATGTGACAGAAGTATCAGATAAGCAGATAATCAGCTTCAGAGTATATAAACAGTAGGGAAAGGGGTTAAAAATAACACAGGTGGCTGCTGCTGGTAATGGACAGAAGTACAAAGTGTTTGGGGATGGTGAAAGGGGACTGAATGAGAGAGACACTACCTTGCTTGCGCATACCTCTCAACTGTACAGATTTGTGAAGAATGTCCAGATTTGTGCCTTATATTTTTGGTCCATTTCTCATCAAATTGTGGTTTTCTGGCAAATCATTGACAACTCATTGAGGGTTAAAGTCAGACAATAATGGCACACATTCCAGTTTTAGACTTCATACCCTTCAGAAAAATTGAGGCTAATATAAAACCTGTATTTCTATTAGTTTTCTAAGTTTGTAAGAGCAATATTTAAAAAGTGCCCCTTTTCTTGGGCCTTTGTCCCCCATTACTGATGGCTTTTTCTAGATTTTTTGCTCTAAGAGGTTGAGAGGTATGCTTGCATGCTATTGATCAGAAGACATCCACACAAATCATACAAACCAGTTTGCACCCTGTGGTTGACATCCTTTCCGTGCATATAGCTGGAACGGCACTATCATTTTGTTCATAGGTTCATAGGTTGGTACTAGGCTATCGGTCCTAGGGCCTATACAAGCCTAGCCATAACAATTCCCTGGCTATTTCTTCCCACAGTACTTACTTCCCTGGACCCCTGTCTAGCAGGGTGACTGACGTGATCCCCGGAGTGAATTTCCTATCTCCCATCCAATCATCAAGGTTCCTTTTGAAGAGGTCCAAAGAGGCACTCTGCTTGACATGTATGGGCAGTCTATTCCAGAGTCTGGGGAGTCCCTGGGTCAGGAACCTATCCCTCCAGCATGTTTTGTTCATTGTGATGACAAGGTTTAAATCCCTGGAGCGTGTGTCTCTGAGGGATTGCGATTTCTTTAAGTGTAGCATGTCCAACAGCTCTGGGTTTGACATGGATTTGTATGTTAAGCAGAGTTCACCTCTGAGTAGACGATATGTGACAGAGTATAGGTGGAGTATTTTAGATGGTCAGCATAGGGCATCTGCTTAGGCCTGTGATTCTTTTAGTGAGGTATTTCTGTGGCCTTTCCAGTTGTTGCAGATGTCTTGAGAGGTACATACCAAACAGGGCATTGTATTCTATAATGGGTCTAATGAGGGATGAGTACAGTGGGACAATGACCTCATTTTTTCTGGATGAAAAGCCCTTAGTGATGAGGTATGCCACATAGAAGGATTTCCTGACTGTTGTGGCAATGTGGTTATCGAAGGTGAGACCACTGTCCACCTGTGTCCCTAAGTCTCTTATCACACTTTTGGTGTTTAGTGTACTGCCACCTATGTGGTAATTCCCAGGTGCATGTTTTTTCCCAAAGGGGATAACTATGCATTTCTTGGCATTGAGCTTGAGCCCATGGCTCTGGCACCAAGAATCTGTTTCTGTAAGGCCCTTTTGTAGAATATCCACATCATTTGAGGATTCAATAATGGCTCCCAGTTTCCAGTCATCTGCAAGCTTTGTTAGCCAGAGTCCCTTAGTGTTGGCCTGTACTTCAGAGAACTAGATGCCAAACAAGAGCAGTCCCAGGACTGAACCCTGAGGTATTCCACTTGTCACTTGTCTGGAGCTGGATTTGGAGTCAGCTACTTTTACAGTGTGGGTTCTGTCAGTAAGCCAGTTGGTAACCCATCGAGTGATGTAGGAATTAATGCCCAGCTTAATAAGTTTATCTATGATTCTAGAGTGGGGGATGGTGTCAAAGGCCTTGGTGAGTTCCAGTTAAGCTGTGTGGACCACCTTACCCTTGTCCATGGCTCTGGGCTGTGTAATCCTGGTGCATGACATAATACAATACTTTATTTTCACATCATGATTTAGTACAGTTTAACTTAGTATGGTGATGGTCACTTTATTTGGACAAAAGCAGTTAGATTCCTTAACCTACCTTTACTATTTTTAGTCTGTTTTTTTTTAAGAACAAACACAGAGTCATATCTGACTTAAGATACAAGCACTTGCTAAGCCAGAGTTTTGAAGTGTACCAGGATGAAGAACCATTTCAGATTCAGCTGTATAGTGCATGCAGGTTTGCAAAGATTTACACAGCTGCCTTCCAAAGTTGGCTACCTGATAATAATGCAAAATCTCCATAGTAAACTTACTTATCTTGGTACAATTCTAAAATGAAACAAAGACAAAGGGACTGCTATAGCTTGCGAGGAGGCATCTGTTTTTCAGTAAGAATTAGAAAAATTATAACACAATGACAGGGGCAGTACAGATAATGACACCAGCCAGCCATCTTCTGTAATAATAGCCTGCTGTTCATATGTCTTCCAGTCATTCCATTCTCTAGTCATGTACCTGAGGGGTTTGCATAGCTGGCCTTAGGCATAGGTAACTAGGCGGCTGCCTAGGCACTACTCTAGCAAGGGTGCTTTTCCAGTATTTATTTTCTTGCTTTTTGTAGTAAATAAATGGTTTCTTTAAAATGTGTTGAATGAATGTTGGAAAAAACTGAAGAGTAAGACATACTATAAGAAAAAGAAAGTAAAAAAGTAATATGGATGGTGTAGGGAGACCAGAATGGGGACATCGGGTGCTGTGGGTGGGCTGTACAGTCCTTTTGCCTAGGGCACCAGCTGACCAAAGGCTGGCCCTAGGGGTTTGTTTAATACTTTTAAGTTTTTTTTAGTATGGGAAGAGTCAGAATCTTTTTGTTTTCTTCATGAGTTAATTTACATGAGCATTTCACTATATTGGCCTATTTCTGAATGTTTTTACTGTTGCTGTGGCAGATGGGAATGGCATCTTCTGTAAGGATGTACACTTCCGAGAAATACGCCAAAGAAAGAAAGAACAATGTCATGAATGGTTTGTTCAACAGAATATGTCCACGATATCTGTAAGTCATAATAATTTGCTTTTAGAATAATTCCAAAATAGTGTGGGATGTTTATGGGTGGAAAAAGAGTTGTATTGAGGGTGAAGGTAACAGGTAGGCAATCACCTTATACAAGGGTGATAGAAACAAAAAGAGTGGAACAGGTAGCAGAATAGTCTGTAAGGCAAGGTCAAGGTGGTTTATCACCCCAGGTGGGAATGGGAAGATTTTACTAGGGAGATGGTATTCACAAAGTCAAGGAATCACTGGGTTTAGTTATCAAAGGTTGCATAAATTTGCCTGTTGACAGAGGTGCAACTAAAGTCTCCTATAAAATGGTAGTAGACTTGATGGGCAGCTTTTCCAGTTGATTTAGGCAGCCAGTATCTGTGTTGGTGACATGGTAGGGAGCATATAATTAGTAATGATGTAATAAGCAGCTTTTGACATGCGCAAGAACCTGTAATAATTCTAGGCTGGCGTTATGCACTATCTGCCACAAGATCATGGGGTGCTTAATATATACAGATACACCACCATGGTTTCCAGCTTCAAGCATTTAGCCGACCTATTCTGATATAGTTTGAATTGGAATTTGCTATGTATGTATGTTTGTATGCATGAGGTGAACATTGCTTAAAAAAGCACTTTGTAACAAACAAACAGTCTAACCAGTATGTAAAACACATAAATTGAGAGGTGCAAGGTCATCACTTGCAAAGCAGGAAGATCTCTTGACCATCCACTGTCAGACATACACACACACACACACACACACACACACACACACACACACACACACACACACACACACACACACACACACACACATATACACACAGGTCCCTCATTCCCCCTAGAATGACAACAGCTAACAAGCTAATTATTGTAGCTACTTATTTTATCTTTTCATTTAAGCATCATTTCTGGAAAGGGAAGAACAATGCTCAACAATCATGGTTTATCCTACTTAGAGATATCGGTGGCAAGATTATTTTGAGGGTGACAACAAGCTTGTACTCATATTTAGTACAGTGAATGGTTCTGAGGCCCCTTGCAACATTCTTGATGATAATGTCAGAGAAAAAACTTACAGTATTGCTCTTCTTATGCAGTCTGGTAAGTGTCTTTCAATATGTTTTATGGTGAATTCCCCTATAGCAGAGCTTGTGGGGTTAGTAGTAAGCTCATGTGACCTTAAGGGAGCAGAGTTTATAGGGTTAGTAGGAAGCTTATGTGACCTTAAGGGAGCAAAGCTTTTACGGTTAATAGTAAGCCTATGTGACCTTAAGGGAGCAGAGCTTGTAGGGTTAGTAGTGAACTTATGTGACCTTAAGGGAGCAGAGATTGCAAGGTTAGTAGTAAACCTATGTGACTTTAATGGAGCAGAGATTGTAGGGTTAGTAGTGAGCTTATGTGACCTTAAGGGAGCAGAGACTGTAAGGTTAATAGTAAGCCTCTGTGACCTTAAGGGAGCAGAGATTGTAGGGTTAGTAGTGAGTTTATGTAACCTTAAGGGAGCAGAGGTTGTAAGATTAGTAGTAAGTCTATGTGACCTTAAGGGAGCAGAGATTGTAGAGTTAGTAATAAGCGTATGTGACCTTAAGGAAGCGGAGATTGTAGGGTTAGTAGTAAGCCTATGTGACCTTAAGGGAGCAGAGCCTGTAGGGTTAATAGTAAGTCTGTGTGACCTTAAGGGAGCAGAGATTGCAGGGTTAGTAGTAAATCAATGTGACCTTAAGGGGGCAGAGATTGTAGGGCTAGTAGTAAGCCTATGTGACCTTAAGGGAGCAGAGCTTGTAGGGTTAGTAGTAAGCCTATGTGACCTTAAGGGAGCAGAGCTTGCAGGGTTACTAGTAAGCCTATGCATACCTCTCAACTTCTCAGTGTTAAGAAATCTGGACAAAGACTGACAAAATGGGGGGACAAAGCCCCCAAAATAGGGACATATTTTAAATATTACTCTTATAAGCTTTAAAAGTTGCTAGAGTAACAGGATTTGTTTTAACATACATTTTCTGAAGGATTTGAAGTCTGAAACTCAAATGTATGTCATTATTTAGTGACTTCAATTCTCAGATCATCCCAGTAATTTGTCAGAAAAACACAGATCTTATGAGGAACAGGCCAAAAATATGAGAAAGATCTGGAGATTCTATGAAAATCCGTACAGTTGAGAGGTAGGAGCCTATGTGACCTTTAGGGTTTGGCTTGCAGTCATTGTGATTCTCTGTGGTAGTATGTGAGGGTATAGACAGAGGTGTATCTCTAGATGCCTCAGTTCTTCTATGTAGATTCCTAGGAAGCTACTGCAAGGATTTCCTGATTACCTCATCACAAGTAAGTTTAATGGTGTGAGACTGTTTATGAAAGTGGTGGGAGCAGACAGGCATTTCTCCAGACCAAGTAAATAGATATATCTTTCAGAGTTGAAATAATCTAGAAGCAGTGGGTTATCAGTAGACAGACAGTTCCCAGACTATTTTAGAATAATTAGTGCCAACAGACCAGTCAGGATAGTGGGAAGATCAGCTCACAGCTCCACAATGAATGCATTTGCAGAGTTAGTTAAATTAGGGTCCTGATAAGTGCAGGGACAGGCCATGAGCATAGTATGCACATCTGTATGTCAAGCTGACATGGGCTAACAATACCGGGCTTTCATCAGTTTGTACTTAATATACAACCGATGTATCAAGAAAAGTGAGAAGAAGCAGTTCATGCTGGCATTGATTAAGGCTTGTTGCCCCAAATTGCTTTAGTAAATCCAGTCTGCATGGACTGGAATGAAGAATTTTGTTTACTTCATGTGCCTGGTTATGAGAAGGCCATGCAAGAACTCTTCAGACCCTCCTTTTTGATTAGGATTAATGACATAATTTGCTAATAATTGCAACTATTTTATAGTTGGTTGTCTTTAGTTATCTGTTTATAAAAAATGCTATAATTTCCTGCTTTTAGAGAGAAAGAGAATCAGTATACAACCTGCCTGCTTGTCATCTAGATAGAATGCTACATCTCTGCACAAATAAACTTACTGCTACTACTCAAGAATCTTCTGAATTTACGATGTTGATAAGTCCACAAAAGTGAGCCAGCCAGGAGTCAAACCTAGAATCTTCTGATTAGCACAGACCTAATCTTTTATTTGGCTACTACTGTAAACTAAAAACTGTTGGGCAATTGTTGTCATCCTAGCAATGTAACAGGTTGTCTTGGTGTACTAATTCAAAGATGAACTTTTTCCATAAATAGCAAAAATAAACATGTCCTCTGTTTTTCTCAGTTGCTGATAGCTTGCATATATAAAACTTTGATTCAGCTAAAATGTTATATTGTCTCTCAACTGATGGCAACTGTCTAGGTTTCACTGGCACCATGTCTCAGACTAATTCTCAGTCTGTCTTTGTTCTACCCAGAGGGTAGGTTTGGCACATTGTTACCGTTTATACAACACGGGAAACTAGGCATGTCTTTCAATGATTTATCTCTTTATCCTGTGAATACATTTCAAAAATAATAGTGCCTATCATTGTGCATACACAAGCAAACATGTCTTTCCACTGACTGATTTATTAAAGCTACCACTATTTCACTATTTCTAATTTAACTGGGACAATAATTCTTAGGACAGTAAGGAAAGAATCCAGATTTGTTTAACAATTACATTCTCTCTCTCTCTCTCTCTCTCTCTCTCTTGGCCCTTGAAACAAGGCTATTCCTTTTGTTTTTCCTTCAGTATGTTAGAGGTTCAAGACTGTTACAGCTTCATTTGAAGGTTGTTTACATCCAGTGTTTACATACTACTGTCTCATTATTAATAATGTTTATTTTCATCATCCTACTTCTAAATGTTCTGCTACAAAAGATTTCTCAGTGTAACCAGGGATAGAAGAGCAGGAAAATCTAATGACTTATTTTGTCAGTCAGTACCAGACTGTCCAAAAAGTGTTAGAGCTAAAATATTTCTTTTTGGCTGAAATGATGGTGCACTGGGATTTAGTTTTACTTTTATCTGTTTCAGTTTCTTTCAACTGGATTTAGTATCCGAATCAAATAAAATAATTCACTGCTTTCTTGAACTGTGTTCAAAGCAGTATGCATCACGTCTGTTCTTAGGAAATATTAGGTCTGGTTTGTAACACAGTTCTTCTCTGTACTCATAACTGCATTTTGCTATGCTTTGTTGCATTTTTCCCAGCCCAGTATTTAAACTTGGTCATATGTTCAAAGACTAATTTTGTCTTGTCTAATCCAAGGCAACTGGTTTAAGCACCTTGTCTATAACTATACAAAATAGAATATATGTATTTTCACAGTTAATTCCAAAGACTGTTGGCCTAATTTACAGAATAACCATAGTTAATGACATTGGATGTGGCTTTTGTCCACAAGACACTAGTCTTCTGAGTCAGCAATTGCAGTACCTGAATAATATTGAATTCCTCTGTGTCAGTTTTTGCTATTAATGGACATGCAATGGTTAATTCCAAAAATAATGTCTATTTTGTAAACATATGGGCTCTTAAATGCACACATACACACAAATGCATTAATTTATTTTATTACAGTTCCCATTAAACCAAAATAGCCAAAATAAATACTTGTATCAGTATCATATACATTTTCAAAGTACTGAAATATGTATGCTGAACTAATTTTATTTGTTCACCACATAAACCATCAGGTCAAATTTTCCCTTCTCTACAGAAACCCAGGAGCACTGCCTGATTAGATGACTTGTACACAGTCATATAACTGGTAAACAAAGGCAGAAGGAAACAAACCCTGCAGTTTGAAATACATGAAAAAATTATTAACATTTTTGAGCATTAATTCTCCTCACTAACTGCAGGTAAAATTGCTTTTTCTTTTAAATTATAAAATGTATAAGCCTTTTTTCTTTAGAATACTGAGCTTATAACCCATGAAAAGTTATGAAATCCATGTGCAACTTACTGGTACCGTTGGACATCTGAAGCATTAATATCTATTCATGTGGTCAATGTAAACAAGAGAAATTGATTCCTACACAAGCTTCACATATTCAAATTCTATTATTATTCATACCATGTAGTATATAATGACTGATGCAGTTCTATAACTCTGTTTTACTATCTGTTAGCCATTCTAAATGAGTGGGGTACCCTGAATCATGTCAATAACTATCTTCAAGTGTGAGACAGTCAAAATCAAATTCCCAAATTCATATGCATGGAAATACAATTTTCTGTCAATATGTTACAATACTATTCTGTAGAATCTATGTTGGACCATATACACATATTATGCATACTGTGGAGGCTTTCTGTTAATGTTCATAACAAAATATAAATATGACCTCTATAACTGCTTCATATTTTCTAGGTGACAATCTCTTTGGATGTGGAGGCATACAAATGTCATTTATATCACCCTAACTTTAAGTGATATATTCAATTTTTTAAGTAGTCATTTTTTCTTCTTGATTTAGTATCTCTTAATGGTAGTAGAAAAGTAACTCCACAATTCCCTTCATGCTTAAATCTACTTGTAACTAAGCCTGATCTGTGGCTAAACCATTCAAGTAATAGACATGTGATTTCTTTAATTATGATCTCAGTTTCCTTCTCCCTATAGGCAGGTGGCTCGAATTTTGTGTATTTTCTTAGTTCCTTTCAGTTTGACTCTCTTTGTTCTGTAACTGGATGAACATTTTACATCAACGTCCTTCTCATGTCACTAAACTAGTATCTAGAAACTTCTATTGTGGCATTCCCTCTCACTAGGATTTGGAAAAGTCATTATAAAATACATGTCTGCAAAGATAAGTGATTGAAGTGGTAGAGGTAAGATTTAGTCAGGCACTGAACATAATAATTAATTAAGGCTGATATGCTGATTGCTAGCGAAAAGGGTTAAGCTACACATATGTGTTAGCGATAGTGAGAAGGTTTGGTTTGTAAATAATGGTAATGAAATATGTTGCATATTAAGTTAATAATTTCAAAGGGATGATGAAGTTAGCTAATGCTAAATGTGAGTAATCTGTAAAAATGTAGCTATATATAACAATAGGTTGACACTGGGGAATTAAACAGAAACACACACTGTATATACTGGGCACACTGTGTCAACTGCATACACTGAATGCAGACTGTGCACATTGTACATGCTGCACACACTGTAAACACTGTACACACTGTAAACACTGTGCAGTTGCACAGACTGTACATACTGCACATATTTTACACACTGTACACACTGCACACTGTACACACTCTGCATGCTGCACAGACTGCACAGACTGCACAGTGACCACTGCACAGACTGTACACGCTGTACACACTGCACACACTGCATACACTGTGCATGCTGCACAGACTGTACACACTGTACACAATCCTACCTTGACTGGTCAATGCTTTTCACACAATCCCCCCTATGGCATAGTAGAAAAGCTTAAAAATAGGAGTAAACCTCTTAATCACCTGCTGAATTGCCAGTGGGCTCAGAGATAGGATGCAGGAGATTAAGACAGTGGAAGCTACTTCCACAAAAAAAAAAAAAAAACAGTCAACAGAGTAGTCCCTCAAGGCCTGTTCTGTTCCGCAGCTACTTCTCATAGTAAACGCCAATCCTAAAAGGTTCGGATAACTAAGTCTGCAGATGACTGCAAGCTAGGAATAGTGATTTATCCCATCCATCCTACAGGAAGGCCTATCCCAAATAAATAACTGGTGCCAGACTCATGGTCTAAAGCTAAATGCCAAACGATGGATTGTCATCTCCTTTAGAATGTTGACTCCCCTGAGGAATTATCTCATTGTCAACACGACCCTAAGAGTTGACCCAGTAGTACAGAATTTGGGAAATTATGTGGACAGTAACCTTTTTACCAGCATGGGTCCACTCGGCTAAGAAAGAGTTTCTACATATCATAGCTCATATACAAGGGGATTGCTTCTAGAGCCATTGATGTTGCTATCCCCCTTTACTGAACCTTCATTAGGCCAGTCATTGAGTATAATGCCCCTTTTGGCAAGTATCTGCCAGGAACATGCAGCAAGTGGAAAACCTTACAAAATGGAAACAAGGCCTAAACAGCTAGTCCTGCATGGATCACCTCAAAGCCCTATTATTATATTCAGTCTCTTACAGACTGCTAAGAGGTGAGCTGTTTGTAGCATACAAGGCATCCTCCAACCTAGTACTGATGGACTTACTTCACATCCACAAGTCAAGTTGTATCCATCCAGGGATCTAAACCTCACAGAACAGTTCATAGGTTCATAGGTTCATACTAGGCTATCTGCCCGAGGGCATTTACAAGCCTAGCCCATCGTTTTGTGGCTTACGCCACCCCTTTAGTATGGGGAACTATACCCATTATTTTGCTGTGCCTCTGTCGAGCAGTGACACTGAGGTAATCCCTGGGGTATATCTGCGATCTCCCATCCATTGGTCAAGATTTCTCTTGAACAAGGCCAGCGAGGTGCTCTGCCTCACATGTACCGGGATTTTGTTCCACAGCATAGGGAGTCTTTGGGTGATGAATCTATCCCTCCAGCACATCCTATTAATAGCCGTGTCGAGGTTTAAGTCTCCCGCCCTTGTGGCTCTGATGGATCTAGAGAAGCATATTCATCAAATCTGGGTTTGACATGGCCTTGTATGTTAGGCAAAGGTCACCTCTGAGCAAGCGGTAAGCGACTGAATAGAGCTGGAGTTCTTTCAGTCGGGCAGCATAGGACAGATTTTGAGACCCTTTATCCTTTTGGTGAGGAACTTTGTGGCCTCTCCAGCTGCTGCAAGTGTCGGGTCAGATACATCCCGAATGGGGCATTGTACTCAATCATTGGTCTGATGAGTGATGAGTAAAGGGAGACTATGACCTCCCTTGATCTAGATGAGAATCCCTTCATGATAAGGTGGGCAATGTAGAAGGTCTTCCTAACTACTTTAGCTACATGGGTGTCGAATGACAGACTACTATCAACCTGGGTCCCCAGGTCCCTGATAACTTCTTCTGTGCTCAGTGGATTGCCACCTATTTGGTAGCTAGGGGTAACCTTGTTTTTCCCAAAGGGTATGACTATGCATTTTTGGCATTTAACTTCAGGCCGTGGCTCTGGCACCAGTTATCCGTTTCTGTGAGACCCTTCTGAAGGATATCTGTGTCAGATGTGTTTTCTACTATGGCGCCCAGTTTGCAGTCATCTGCAAACTTTGTCAGCCATAACCCTCCTGTGTTTGCTTGTACTTGGAAAAGTAGATGCCAAACAAGAGTGGGCCCAGGACTGAGCCCTGTGGGACACCACTTGTGACAGGCTTTGAGTCTGACATGACGCCAGCAACTCTGACCCTGTGGGTTCTGTCACTCAGCCAGTTTGCAACCCATCTTGTGATGTATGGGTTAACATTTAAGCTGATGAGTTTTTCAATGATACCCGAGTGGGGTATTGTATCGAAGGCCTTAGCCAGATCGAGGTAGGCTGTATGGACTGCCTTTCCCTCGCCAATGGCTTTGGTGACTGTTTGAAGAAGTCAACCAAGTTTAAAAGGCATGATCTGCCTTTGACAAAGCCAAACTGGGTTGGATCCAAAGTCTGCAAATTTCCTATGTCTTTATTTATGAGGTCCATTATGATCCTCTCCATGGCTTTGCAGATAAGGCTTGTCAAGCTAATGGGCGGTAATTTCCAGGGTCGGTGGAGGCACCGCCTTTGTGAAGTGGGACCACAGTTGCAGTGCGCCACTCCTGGGTAGTATCCAGAGGTAAGACTTTGATTAAACAGCTGTCCTAGCTGTGGGTTTAATTCCTCATTGAGTTCGTGGAGCACACAGCCGGGGACACCATCAGGTCCCATGGATGCTGTGTTTTTGCTTTGGAGAGAGCAGTTCTCACTTGGGCGCTGGAGATGTTTGGGGGCTGCAATTGTTTGGTATAGATATCTCTCCTTTTGGGGGGAGAAGTTTGCACTGAACCTGTCAGCCAGTATGTTGGCAATGTCTGTAGGATCAGTAATCTTCACATCATTTTGAACTAGTTCTGAGCATATCTGGGAGTTTCCTCCTAGGTTTCTAACATAGCTAAAGAAGGCCTTATGATTGTCTTTTGAGTCTTTAGCTATTTTTCTCTCGAAATTTGCTTTGGATGATTTTATGAGAGCTCTTAGTTTTTACTTATAGTGATCAAGGGTGTCTTACCTTTTAAGGATTTTGCTCTATCTTGTAGTAGCTTCCTCCTTTTATTGTAGAGTTTGTTTATGGCTGGGGTCCACCAGACTGGACGCTTGCCTTTGGTACTAAGAGTCTTTGTTTTGTTTGGGATTGCCTTATCCATGCAGTCCTGCAGGTGCTGGTAGAAGGTGTTTGTAAGTGATTCAGCGGCTTGAGTACTGTTTTCCGCCCTGGGGCCTTAAAGGAGACCACACTAGTCTTTAGAAGTGTGAAGTCGGCTTTTGAGAAGTTCTTTACTGTGGTCTTTTTATTTCAGGTGGGGTGGGATGAGGACCTCCAGCGAGATTAGTTTGTGATCTGATCTCACCAGTGAGGGGTATACTTCCGGTGTTGAACATTGTGCTCCCATGTTCGTGATGATGAGATCAAGTATGTTATCTCCTCTTGTGGGGATGGTGACTAGTTGTTCCATGGCATTTGAGTTTATGAATTCCAGGAACTTTTGGGCTAGGGTGTTTGGGCTTGAGTAGTGTTCCCAGTCTATATTAGGGTAATTGAAGTCACCTAGTATGATGGTGTTTGGTGATACATTTATCCCCTCTATAAATATATCCCGCAGAGAAAAGCACTGCTCTGCAACAGACTCTCCATCCACGTAAAACAAAGCTCATCCCTGACCACATTCAATAGATGGGAAATGGGAAATGTAGCTCAGGACTCCACTCCCCATACTAGTAATGAACACAGGTAGGTCCTAAATGCTTTATCTCAGTGCATGGGTCCCCTTCAAAAATGTTTTGATTTTGTCATTATCAGATTTTGGAAAGGGTTGGGTGAATCAAAACTCCAAAGGGATATGTTAATTTTAAGCACCAAATGTGATAACTGGCTAGGCTTAAATGACACACAAGGTCAGTTGGCCTAATATTAACCCATGAACATATAAACCTATACATAGCAAAAATCTCAGCAGGATCAGAAAAGTAGAAAAAATAGTAAAGTATGCAAAAAGTACAACCATGTAAGCTGAACATACAATAACAGTAGATGTGTGAATGATGCAGTAGAATTAAATATATGAGTTATACCCTGGCAGGATGTATCAGCCAAAAGAAACATGTCCAAGAATAGAAACGCTTGGTTTATTAACACAGACAAAGCTTTCAGGAATCATCCTTCATCAATGTGTAACAATCGTTAAAATAATTTAATTTATACTAAAATAAACAAAAGCATGTGATACAGCCATCCAATGACATTCATCAACCAATCACACATTAAAATGATGCATGTTAAAATATTTTACAACACTTTTGTAAAAAGTATAATGAGAAAAAAAAACATTTAAAATTAACCGACAGGTATATCAATATTGCATTTGTTCCCTAGCTAGTATTGGTTTTATAGTCACAGCATTATTTAATCCAATCCATTTATATGATACTATCTCGAGTCTATTGTTAACATCGCCACCTCTAGGGTTCTTATGCATTATTCTATCACTTTAAATTTAAACTCATGGGTTGAATCTGTATCCATAATATGTTTAGCTAAGGCATTTGTCATTATGCTCCTATGAATATCTAATGTATGTTCTATGATTCGGTCTCTTAACATACGACTGCATTTTCCCACATAAAAACATTTTCATTTTGAACAAGTCCCTAGATAAACTATTGATGTTGTATTACATGTTGCCTGTTAACTGTAATTGAAATTTAAATAATTTCTTAGTTACTGGGTGTAAGAAGTCTACTATGTCACCAATGTCCCTGCAACAACTGCATCTGTGACAGGGGAAAGTTCCACACTTACCTGTGTTATTAATTTTGAAATCTTTGTAACACAGCTTCCTTTTCAGAGTCAAACAATTTCTGTATGTAAATCTAGGCTTCTTACCTACTGTAAGTATTAATTCTGGCATAGATGTCAGAATTCTCCAGTTCTTTATTATGACCCTTTCTACTTCTTTAGTTCTAAGATTGTATGTGGTAACATACCGAACATTGGTGCCATTTTGTGAGCCTGTGTTAGTTAACAAATTTGTATCATTCTGTTCACAAAAATAAGGGCAAACTACCTGCATCCTTTTACCCATTACATACCTCATAGCTTCCATAATAATCTCATAACTGTAACCTCTATCCTTAAATTCTTGGTCCATCTCTTCCAGTTGTTCCATGCACCTAACTTCACCAGTGTTTAATCTACTGACTCTTATAAATTGTCCCTTTACTATACCCTTAAAAACATGGCAAGCATGCATGCCCTTCATATGAATGTATCTATTAACCTGAGCCTCCTTGTTGTGCACACTTGTTTTTAATGAAGTCATACATTTATCTATCTGTTCCTCTAAGTTGATGATTGTATTATTCGAATAATTCATTTTAAATTTCAAGAATTCAGTTGTACCATTCAAATAATCAGCAAAACTCAGTAGAGTCTGTTCATCTCCCTTCTATATATATATATATATATATATATATATATATATATATATATATATATATATATTCACTTTTTCACTCTTCTCTGAGTCTAGCTGCTATGACAGGTGTGATTTTTCACATTCAGTGTTCCAGTGTTGGTCATCTAACCAGTGACAATAGGTCTCACAGCTTGCTATTCCAACCGAGCAGGGTAACAACCATAAGCTCGGTGTGAAAAATTCTGCAATGGGCAGACCACTAACTTGTTCTCTTTGCTTTGAACCTCCCCATTTATATCACTATCTGATCTTTGGATGGAGGTGGAATGCAACATTGTAAGTCATTCTAAGCAAGATTTTGTCTCTGGCTCGTTGCAATCTGCTGTGTGAGACAAATATGCTTGATTTTGAGTGGATGGTCCAGGCTTGTAAACAGGTTTTGATCTACACTCTTGATAACCTCATACCTCTTCTGGTTCAAATAATTTCCAATAGGCACTATATACTATTGTATATCAACCTCTGTACCTTATAGAATGATGTGCAAGGGTTGGAATTCCTGTGAAGAAACTTTCAATTTCTGAAAGAACTTCATGCCCCTTACTGTTCAAATGGCTCTCACAAAATGGCAATGCTTTGTTTTTATTCAATCTTCTGCACACTTTTGTGTGGTGAACAGATTGTAAAGACTAGCAATACTACTCAAAACAGACAAAGCCACGCACCAGGTATAAAAAGAGCAAAACTGAAATTCAAACAATGGGCTTAGATACAATGGACTATAATAACTAATATATATAATAACCATAAATAAATAACTATATATATATATATATATATATATATATATATATATATATATATATAATAACTATATTTATTATCACGTTACTTACCAACTCACTGCCGCCTACTCCCCACTGCCCATCTATACCCACTACATCTCCCCTAGACTAAGTTGAAAAGCTTTCCCTTAAAATATCATGAACCTCATATGAACTTGTCTATAGTCTCCTCCTTTGACAAACTGGCTAGTATTTTTAGTTTGTCCTTTCTTCTCTTATCTTCATTACATCTTCGAGATTACCTCTGCTAAACATACTGTATGAACAACAATCATATGTTACTACCTGCGATACTTTTAATTGTATGTCTAAACCACTATGATTATGTAAATATCTTATGCAATCATATGTTATTATCTGCTATATTTTATAGCTGTATGTGTAAACCACAATGCTCATGTAAATATCTTGTGTATAGTACGTTAATAATTGTTCTGGATCTTTTCTCCCGGGGCCATTTCACTGAAAATGGACAGCTCTGTCCAGTTGGACCTCCCGGTAAACAAATGTAAAAGAAAAGAAAATAAAATAATGGAGAGACTTTATTAGCTAAACAAGGGCAATTTACAGTATATCTTGGATCAGTAAATACCTGGTCAAAGACCAACACCTGGGCTCAACTCCTAATACTAATATTTCTTTATCTCAGTTGGATGCCTTGCCAATGTGTGTGCAGCATGGCTGTCCATTAAACAAAGTTAACTTTTTACTAACCAAGGTCCTAGCATACCATCACCTAGCATATCATAAAGAGATGACTGTCACATGGACAATCAGCATTGCTGGTTGGTTCATGCACACTGTATCAAGTCCATAACTTGACCTAGGCTATGGTTACATTTCTCAGTCAGTAAGTAAAAATTGCTATGTTGGTTAACCTGCAGATGTAATGATCCCATACAAGACTGCAGTAGCAAGGACAAGCTGCAAGCTCAGTATGCTAAATTCACTACTACATTGTACCTGGGATATACAGAGTCCTACAGTATAAAAATAAAAAATGAAACAAATACAGCAATCACACATTAATGAGAGATTATAATTATCTATACTGAAAATAGAATCTCAAAAACAATGCAGCTGTATTTATCCAACTATATGTTTATATATATAGTATATAGTTTATGCACTGGTTGGCTGGCTGATAGTATAATTCAGTAGTTAATAAACCATCCTTAACTTACATTGTATTAACTATAAAATACCACATAGTCTATATACATGCTGCCTGACATTGAGCAAGTTCATTAACCAGACCTAAGCTCTCAAGTCATCACTGAAAAAAAGGATTTGTATAGTGGCATACTTCAAATACCTCAGTAGTTTTACTGCAGCCCATGAAAATTGATTGAGGGATGGTTTCTGTTCACAAACCACCACTAACTTGGTTTTAGTGGACTATAGGGATACAGTATAACAGTATACAGTATACTTCTTTTGCTATAGGGATACAGTATACATCTTTTCTACTCTTTCGTACATACATATATATATATCTTTTCTTTATTATAAGGATACAGTATAACAAGATACATCTTTCGCTATATTATAGTAGTATACATTTATACATCTTTTGATACAGTGCAACATAATATATCTTATATCTTTTATAGGCTACAGTTTAACAGTATACATCTTTCGCTACAGGGATATGGTATAACACTATACATCTTTCAGCAGTCTTTCCCATTTACTCATTGCGCACTCCCCAAAATACATACCACTGAACAGTGATACTGGAGGTGCTCAGTGTCCCAGAGTCCAAATGTTCTACTGCCTCCTTTACAAATGCCAAATGCTCTGATGCCGTGTAGTATATTGTCCACTCCCACCCAAGACCAGACTTTTTCTCAGTGTCTTTTATAGTGACATTTTAGGATACTTGATCTCAGTCCAAGAGACAGTGAACACATTGGAGCTGCCCCTTTCTTCACTGCCAAGTACTCTTGAAAGTTCAGGTTTGCTTTCTAGAAAGAAATGAGCTCTCAACAGCTAGAATGGGCAGTGTTCCACTTTCATCTAAATTCCTTTACGATGCCACTAGGGACTGCAAGTATCTAACTTAGTAGTTCTATTAGGTATTCCCACATTCCAAAATTTCTTCAGTTACAAGAGTTAGAAAACATCCTGAGTTGCATCCAGATACTCACAAACACACTGCACATACATGCATGCACACACATGATTACACATGTAAACACTATGCATGCATGTACTCACATACATGCATACATGGGCATGCATATACAACACATATATAAACACAGCACATGCATGTATATACACAAAAAACACATAAATACTTAAAGTACATCCACTCGCATACATTGTATGCATACATTCACACACATCTACACACACGTATGGACAAATACAAATGCAGATACACACATACAAAAACACATGCGTGCGTGCACACACACACACACACACACACACACACACACACACACGCACACAAATACTGCTTGTGCATATAGTCATGTACGTTGTGTGAACACTCACACATGCATACACATATATACGCAAAAACACACATGCAGACTCACACATATGCCCAAATACATAAACAGACCCAAACACCCACACATACACACATATGCAAAAATGCACACACAGATACATAAAAAAACACTACACATGAATGCAGTCACATGCATGCATGAATACACTTACATACATACACATGCAAATAAAGTAAACAGCGCACATATATACATACATCTACTTAAATCCATACATGCTCACTCATATATACATATACAAATGCATGCAAAAAATACACAAATGCAAAAATAAACACACACATGCATAATCACTGCATGTGTATGAACCCATATACTTGCGTGTATAAACATAATACATTTATATATACATATGTACATAAACACGTACAAGAACACAGATGCAATACACACACAGATAAACATTGTACGTGCATGAATTTCAATATATGTATACACATACACAAACACATACTGTACAAACATATGAACAAAAACATGCATGTGCACACATACATATACAAACATACGCATAGATACACAAACTGCAAAAAAATCCATTGTCATATACGTGTGCTCATACACACACACACACACACACACACACACACACACACACACACACACACACGCACACACACACACAGTATTTCATAGTATTTTGTATTTATTTAGAAATTACTATGTTTGTGTCCTTTGCTTACTGCCTCTAGTTTTCTCACTTTATTAAGCACCCAGTTTCAACCACTATAACTGCACTAGAACTCTAGTACAAGTCAGTCTTTACAATTTGTTTATTTCATTTTGTTAACCAAGTAGATCCCACTAGCTCAGTTGTGTTTTAAAAGAAGAGAACAGGAATTAAAGCTCAAAGATAATAGAGTTGTACATTATGAAATTACTTGGTACAGCAGTAGTTCATTACTTCAGTTAGGATGGTACTAATTACGTAATAAGCTAGGCATTCAGCTGTACAAAGGTATGTTTATATAATCTTACACGCTGAAAAATCATATAGCCATTCTATATTCATACATAGCAAGAGGGGCACTAGTAACTGTTTCATTTTTCTAGCATGCCAGAAAGTTGCTTTGTCCCATTGATTTAGTGAATGCTATTTACAACTCAGATCCAACATTTTCTTATTGTCAGTTTCCTTAGTTTTGTTGTCTGTATTCAAGCTTCCCCGTCCTCTTGCTCCATTTTTTGACATTCACTTAATTATTACAATGTGTTCCTCTAACCCACTGTCTCTCTTGACATGCATAAAGACTAAAGACTCCTGTTTGTTGAATCATTCAGATCCTGTAACATGATGTTCTGTAAGCTATTGTCTCCCTCAGATTTAATAGCTTCTCAGATAATCCTACCTCCCTTTCTGCTGTCTTTAGCATACCCTTTCCCCTTCCTCATGTTGCCTATTCTTATTCAAATGATATCCTTTTGGTAGTAAATGCCAGGCTGACAGTTCTTTATCTGCTTGCTTGTTAATTGATTACATGGTAAATGCAGACAATAAGCTTAAACGAGAACCATACCCACAGACTGAAAAAAACATTTAGTTCTTCAAGTCTTGATGTTTCCTACATTTTAACACAACTTTTGGACTCTATACACTTTATATATATATATATATGGATCTAGGACTATTGAACGAAAGTTCAATAGTCCAAATCCACAATCACTGAACACACTTTAACAAAAGCGCTTTCACTGAAAAAGAGCTTTTGTTAAAGTGTGTTTAAAAAAAATATAAAACATTACTTTTACGTAATGCCCCCCTGCACCCCCCACACCCCCCACTTAAATATTCTCACTACGAGGTTGCACTACAGTGGGGAA
This sequence comes from Protopterus annectens, assembly GCF_019279795.1. NCBI lineage: Eukaryota > Metazoa > Chordata > Ceratodontiformes > Protopteridae > Protopterus > Protopterus annectens. Next base: position 1,529,832,579 of record NC_056746.1, read on the forward strand.
AAGGGAATCTTCCCTTATCTCCACTGTAATGCAATCTCCGCAACAGGCATAGTTATGCGAAAGTGCCTTTCGGTAAAAAGCACTTGCGCACAAGTATGCCGGGCTGAATCTGTTTTGGTTATGTTGCCATTCGGTGATCCGTACGGATCTCATATTATATATATATATATATATATATATATATATATATATATATATATATATATATATATATATATGGTTCCCCTTCAGAAGATCGAATTACTGAAAGCTCGAAATTCACAAGCTCGAAGCCAGAATCTCAAGTTTTCAGTAACTCGAAATTCTACAGAGGAACACAAACAACCTAAACATAGTTTTCTTATGTTTTTGCAGGGCACCCCCCACATTCCCTACTTAAATATACCAACTCCGAGATCGCACTTCAGCAAAGAAAAGGGAATTCTCCTATTCCGCGCTATATGCATAAGCGCACAACGGGAGAACGTCCATTCCTCCGCTGAAGTCCGGTCACACAACTCGCATATTACACCAGGAATGATGCAGGGGGACCTAGCTCACTGTATACACATAAGTACATTTTTTTTTTTACTTTTACAGCTTCCCTTTACAATTTCAAGTTACTGAAAACTCAAGATTCTGAGCTCGAGCTTCTGAATTTCGAGCTTTCAGTAATTCGATCTTGTAAAGGGGAACTATATATATATATATATATATATATATATATATATATATATATATATATATGGATCCCCTTTAGTATATCGAACATTTATAAGTTTGAACCACATATGGCTGAGACCGTATTGTTCGAACTTGTAAAAGTCCGATCTGACTGAATGGAGATCTCCGTACAGAGCAGAAAGGGAAGATTTCCCATTTCCGCAATGTAGTGCGATCTCAGAGTCGGTATAGTTAAGTAAGGAGGGTGTGGGGGGTGCAGGAGGGGTGTAGCCCCCCCTGCTATAGATGTTTAGTTTTGTGTTTTTTGGTTTTATGTGGTTTTACGTCAGTGTTCGAACTTTTACGAGTTTGAGCATATGGTCTCAGCCATATGTGGATCGAACTAGTAAAAGTTCAATCTACTGAAGTAGATCCATATATATATATATATATATATATATATATATATATATATATATATATATATATATATATATATATATATATATATCTGTATATGGATCTAAACTCTATGCACGAATTTACATTTCAGCGAAACGTAAATCCGCGAATGCATTTACATGAAAGTGCATTTTAACGAAAACGCACTTTCATGTAAATCCATTCAAAAAAAAGAAACAAAAAATACTGAAAACACTTTTATGCAGGGGGGCAAGCCCCCCCTGCACTCCCCCACTTAAATATTCTCAATCCAAGATCGCACTACAGTGGGGAAAAGGGAATGTTCCCTCATCCCCACTGTACTACGAGCTCAGTAAAAGTCCCATTAGTTGTACATCAACACTAAATGTTGATGTACAACTAATATAACATGCAAACCACATGTTTTCAATCAGCAACCCCCTTACTACTCTATTTTGTAACCTTTATTACGCGAAAGTGTGTTTTCGATTAAACGCACTTTCGCGTAATTATATTAGCAGATTTACATTTCGGTAAAACGTAAATTTGCTAATATACTCTAGATCCATATATATATATATATATATATATATATATATATATATATATATATATATATTATATATAGTTTTTATGTAATTCCAGAGTCTGCCCACATGGGTCCTGCATCTTGATTTTTTAGTCTATCTCCAGGTATCCCCCAATGCAGTGTTTGGCTTTAAAATATTACATCATAGCCCATATTCTCCTGTCAATGCATTGATTTTTCATGTGTTTGCACATATACCCTGTTTTCTTTTAGCCAGTCCTGTTTAATTACAGTTTCTTGCTTTTTAATGACTACCTAAAAGACAAACAGAGATGATCACACAGAACAGTATTCTCAGCGCATGATCTTTGTCTCCTGTTATGATCTATCAGTCTCAGCAGCAAACAACTCAAATTTGCCACTTTGATAGATATGAAGGGGATGTATTTAGGAGGAAGGGATTATCTGTATATTTTTCTCTGCCCCATCTCTCCCGTATGTTTAAAGTCTGCTGATTTCATTTTTTTGTTAATTAATAACAAACAAAAAAAAAGCAATGGAGATCTTCTTTTCTCCGTTGCTTCCTTTACACAGCACTGATATATGGCATAAGCATGGGAATGTAAATCCTGTACGCATACGCAGTACATCAGGAAAGCCCCGGGATATTGGGGGAAAACCACAGAAGAGCCGCATGACGCCCTTATGCAAGGACATTATTTAAGAAAATGAAGTAACTTTTATCAAATAATGTCATTGTATAATAGCAATAACCCATGGCTGGGTTTGGTAATGCTGATTTACCCACGATTGGTTTTGTTTGGTCACTCGACCTTCACCCTCATGACCAAACCATGGTTAAATCCAGCATTACCCACACCCAGCCATGGGTTATTGGTATAATAAATAAAATAATATAATATCCTGCTCATCCTGTTTATGTGCAGTTTTTATTTTATTTAAGCAGCTGGAGATCTCATTTAGCTATTACTCTAGGTATCTAGTTATGAATTTCTTACTTATTGGCTTACTACCCCATTACTGAATTAACCCTATTCTAATCAATGCATTTGTCACACCTCCAGTGTTCTCTGTATTCTGTTTAATTCCTTACTATATTAGCCTTCTTTTGTAACTTTGCCTTTGGCTTGAGTTGTGATTGAAAATGGTCATGAATGGATCAGTTTTACCCTGTTAATAAATGTTGTGTCTTTCGGCTTTTCCCGGTTAGGGGTCGCCACAGCAGAACTCCGGTCCGCTAATGATTGGTAGTTGATTTTTACGTGCCAAGTTACCAGCCCTGATGCACAACCTTCAACGAAGGCACGCCCATTCACGCATGTCTCCACGCAGAAGACGCTCTAGCTGAGAATCGAACCGGACAGCATCTTACTGTGTTACCCTGTTAATAAATAAATGCATAAAAATAACAAAAAATTTTATCACTCCCATTGCTAGTACTGACATAACAGATCAATTTATATAATTTCTTATTGCATGTTAGGCATTGAAGGTTGCTTTTTTTTTGTAGTAATAAGGATGGACATATAAATTGCCCATGGTTTGATGATTTGCTACATGTTCTGTATTTCTGGGTTAAGGATTTCATCTCACCACTCCTGCTAAGCCAGCAAAATTCCTTCTGTCACTTATTCTGCTAACATTCTAAGATTTATTTTATGTAACAATAATAAAGCAATAAAAACATATTCTGAAAACTCAAATGTGATTATACTGAAATACAAGCAGCCTGCACATTTTTATTAAACATTTCTTTTTATAACCCCCCCCCCCCCCAGCATGATTCCCAACAGCAAATTACTCTAGATTTGCTTTCTGATCTCACAACTGAAAAATAAGAAAATGAGAAAAGATACACAGCTGCATATGGTTCTTATCATGTGCCAGAGACAGAATTTCTGCTGTTTCATGTGCTTGCAGGAGAAAAATGGAACATGTTCAGGAATTTAGAAGGGGTCAAATCTAAGTTTCAGCTACATTTTGAAGTAAATTATAATAATACTTATAGAGAAAAAAACTTTAATTTGATGGCAAACATCATAAACTGGCCAGATTAAGACTTGACTTTTAATTCTGAAAATGAAGAGAAAAGATATTGTACTGGTCAAAATGACTTACTGTCTTGCAGTACTTTGTAACAGATTTTGTCACTGCTCCTCATCTGGGACATAGCCCTCTTAACACCCTTCATTGGCCTTTCTTATACCTTCCTTTAAAGAATTAATTCCCTTAACCTGCTTATCCCCTTCTAATACCTCACATTATTTTACTTTTAAAACTACTATACCTACCTCTGATTAGCACAATCAAATTACTATTCCATCACTTCTTCTCTGTTAACACTCAGACTTGGTTATATCCTGTAATACCTCACTCTATTTTATTTCTTAAATTAGTCCTACCTATCTTATACACCACTCTTCTATCTGTAAAGTCTTAGTGCAAGGCTTGTAAACCTTAATGTTTGTGAATATCAATACAAATTTTATTAAACTGACTATTATGCCATGTATCCACTGAAACTGTTTTATAAAATTTGTTATTGTGAATACTGATTGCATTCAATAGGATACCTTGCAGCATTTCTCTCTAGGCATCTGCTGAAAAAGGACACCTGTGTCCAGCTGGACTTTTCCGGTAGACAAATGTCATAGAATACTTACATTAATTTTAATACACAAATGACATGAGCAGAACATTTCTCTTTGGCTTTACATTTGTATGATATTAGCTTACTGGTACAGCAAAAGAACAGAAAGCTCTTAGAAGAAAACGTGATAATATTTTAAAACTATTGTTTCATTTATGAAAAAACTCTGCATTCTTTAGACAGCTACCATTCTCTAGAGAATGTGACTCTTAGCTATGTCACATGCACCTGTGAAAGGCTATTAACAGGCAATTAAAACATCTGATGGCAATTTTATTTTTAAATATTACTCAAGAGTTCACAGTCTCAACCCTTTCTTGATTTTCTTTGGGGTGCATATATAACAAAGAACTCTGTTAAAAACACTTTTTGGTGGTATGTTCAGTCCCTTAGCAGCAAAGTTACAAAAATCACATGATCAGAATGCACACAGGGACACATTATTAATATACATACCCCACAATAAATCCACTTAAGCTTTGCTAAAGGTTCTTCCAGCACAATTTTCACTAAAGCTGAACTTTCCAAATGTTTGTTGTCATAAGAACACCCAATAAATGCAACACCCAAAGTAAGTTATCTGTCACTTCAGATAATGAGTATTAGTAATATCTAAACTATTTTATAAAAAATAATGGGTACAGCTTGTAGGAACCTCTAAAAGCAGTTATTGACAGACTATTGTAGCAATGATCACTAAATCAAGCAATGCATGAGGAAATAAAAAGAGGAGATAGGTGTCTCATATCTATGTAGTTTCCAAATGAAAGGACCTACACTGTAGGAATATATGAAAGAGACACTGAAATATCAGAGTAGCTCAAAAAATGCTAGACTGCATATCATCTCCCCTTCAGAGTGGTGACTATAACGGCAAAAAATGAAGTATGATCAACTTCAAAAAGAGTGAATTCTGACATTTCCTGTAATAAAATATATGCATTTTTGCAGGAAGGCTTCACCCTCTATACTGCCTGCTGTGGGCGAGGCTGTGCTCCCCCCACCACACACACACACACACACACACACACACACACACACACACACACACACACACACACACACACACACAAACACACACACACACTTGCTAAAGTAATGTACGAACGTAGGAACCATATCATCAGTCTTAGTACACAGCTGGGGATAAGATTTATGGTCCTCAAATTTACAGCAGGTTCCAGCTACAAAGAAAGGCATTTTCAATTCTTATAATCTCAGCATTTTTGCCATGGGTTGCACTGATGTCATGTGCTTTAATAGTACTGACTACATCTGATGGAAGGAATTAAGCAAATAGCCTAGCACAATGCAGTTGTGTACATTCTGCCATCCCACTTGTGACTTTATTCTTATCATTGTTGGAAAAGACAGATAAAAAGCACACTTCTTATTGGCGAGCTCTATCTTCTAGAAATAAAAAGGAGTCTTTAATGGGATCCTAACTTTACAAAAGTGAAGACAGTGTTTATCTACACCCTATAGCACTGCGATAGAAGCTCTTACACCTTAAAAGCAAAGCTTTATAATTTTTTGGTAAATGATGTTTAACATTATGTTAAATATCATGGTGTCATGGTATCAGTGGGAAATATTTTTGCTAGCCTTTTGTCAGTCAGGAATTTTCAAACTGTTTATTTTCTTTAGGAGTTTGCAGACTCATCTTGGAAATTGCTCTCCCAGGACACTTGAACTGATAGACAAAGTTTCATTTTCATTAAGGTCCTGCTAAACATAATCAAGTGAGAATTATAACACATCTAGGTAGGGAAATTATAAAATAAAGTCACGTGTAAGTAAAAAAAAAAGAAAGAAAAAGAAAACATGACGTATCATGGATCAAATGATTTTAATATTCAACTCAAGGGCAAACTAAGGTATCAAGCCAATGCTCAAGTGTACATATAATCCTGAGAAGTGCATGAAGTACATTATAATATTTAATACTTACCTTGGTGTAGTTTGTTACACATAAACAATGGTTATATTCTTTTTTTTTTCTTTTTTTAACAACAAAATGAAGCCTGACCATGTATGTGTAGCAATTTACTTCACTGTCTTGTACTGCCTTCAGCCAGGATGATCATTTGATTTATTTTTTGTCTGTCATTCAATAAACTGGGTTAGTAGCTGTAGTATGATTTAGTCTGAATCAGGCTGTTTCAAAGAAAGGACCCTAGTGAGAAAAATAAACTGCATATTTAAGTAATTTGCAATGTTACTTCACTTCTATGTCTTACCTGTCAAGGGAGACAGCTGCCAGAGTAAAACTGCTTGCATACATTGTAAGGTAAATAAAAAAATGCACTGCTTTACACATGAACGGACCAAACACCCACCCCTCCAAAGTGTAGATGGTGGCTTGGAAGGGGACACAGAAGATGATAAAGCAGAGGTCAGCAACACCCAGGTTCAGGATAAACAGATTGGTTGTGTTGTTGTTCATCTGCCCATTTCGCAGGAGAACAGCTAAGACCAGGCTGTTCCCTATCGTCCCAACAAGGAAAATAAGAGAGAAGATAAGAGGGATTAACACTGATTCAGGTTTCCAGTTTGTTGTCAGGTTCAGCTGAGCAGACTGATTCATGGTTCTCAGCTAGGCAGAATGTGAAATAAACAATAAGGACTTTTATCTACTGTTTGCAAAAACTGGTTTCCTTTCAGAAACGTGCTTGAGTTCTCTGCTTTCTGGTTAAAGTACTCTTCATCATCGTCATCATCAATCTTGAATTTAAGTTTTAATGAGTTTTTGGTTTCTTCTGGCTAGTATAACTACTTTCATCAGTCATTTATACCATGTCACTCAACCAGCTCCTCTCTCTAACCTAATTATTATAATCTGGCATCCTCAAAAATGTAAGCTAATATATATTTGAGACATATGGTGTAAACTTGATTTATTTTAGCTAGTGAATGTCAGTTCAAACTTTCAATCTACCCATTTGCAACATGCCCACTTGGTAGTTCCAGCTTGTAACCTGGTGAATAGAATTGTACCCTTAATCATTTCAGAATGTATAAACAAAGTGCCTGCACTGATTCCAGTGTTTTTCTTTTTGTGGTTTAATAAAATTCAGTCTGATATCCCAGATCTGTCTTATTCCATGATATCCCAAATTTGTTTTATTCCATATACAGTCTCAGGAGATGCATGACACTTCTTCAGATTTGTATTATTTCTAGATTTATCCAGATCACCTTCATGTCTCTAGTTAGATGACAGGCATAATAAATATTCATATGCAAATACTACTGAAATTGTAATGGTCTCCTAAACGATAGAGAAAAAAATATAATCCTTTTTCTTTCAGTGAAGTAAACTGTTAAATATTGCAGTTCGTAATTCCTTTCTCTCTTTTCCTGTCTTTTTCTGTCTGTTTCTTTCTCTCTGGAAGAGCCAGTAGTTCAAAACTTACATAAAGGTGCACTAAGCTCATAATGCTTCTCTATTGGTCTTGATGTGATTTGTTGAATGTGTAATACTAGGTGAAATGCATCATCTGAACAGCTTCTCGTTTCTAGGGAGACAAAAAGCTCAAATAAAAAAATAATGGTATCCATAGTAACCAAGCCCCTGATCTGTCCATTCTTTTGCCAGCGTCATTTTAATTTCATAGAATGAAAATATGCCACAGAGTTTTATGCTTGAAAATGAAAATAAACCAATGCATTACAGTCATATGTACATTACAAAGCATTCCATCATAGACAAGTCATAAATACTTATTAACCTTTAGTCAATAACCAGGTTACATTTATTTTACTGAAAAAGATACAAAACACAAAACTTTTTGTTTCTGCATAGCAGAGAAGACATAGCTTCTGTACAGATACGGAAAGTAATGCTGCCAAAAAAGTCTCTGATCTAGAAAATATCCTTGACAGTTTGCATCCTAAATGATTTTACAAAGGAACGTTTTAGACTTCTGCAGTATAAGTGCGGTGACCATAAATTAAGACATTTTATTCTGTATTTCTATGCATTACATAACATGGCACATCTGCAACAGAAGAAAAACACAAGTTGTCTATTTAGTCTGCCCTGTTTGTACAGCTAGCATCTTTCTGCTGCCCCTTTTACACCCCTTAACCTAGTTCACCATCCATCTGTCCATCTTCAAGGACTCTGGGTTCCACTACCATGTTACTTAACTTGAAGTTGCCTTTCTTATCCTGAAACTGACAAACCTGGAACTCAAAAGTGCATAGTCACCATATCAAATTAGTCAAAAATGAAAAAGAAGTGCACTGAAAACATTTGGTCTTCTGCTCTGAATTAGAAAAAAGAAAGCAAAGTTCCTGTTCATGCATATCTATTTCTTCTTCTTCAAGTCTGTTTTGGACAGGAACAGAGAACTACAGTAATATAAATGTGTAAGTCTTTCTGATGGGGGGGCAAGTCCTCCTGCTCTCCTGATGAGGGAGGATTTGCCCAATGCACCAGACCAACTTTAATACTGCAGATTCTAGGTTGCACAGCCTTGAGGTGGACAAAACAAAGCTGTGTTACAAGAACATCCTATTACCAGGTACCAGCTTTGTTGGAAAACTGGGATAAAGCCCTAACTTTGGCTTAGGTGACCCAAGATCAAGTAGGGAGACTGAGTGCTGGAAAAGCTAGCTTGAGTGTGGGAAATAAACTAATTATCAGTATGCCCACATCGGGGGGGGTCAATAGTCAGCTCCATCACTGGACTGGACAACCATAATTGCATGGTAGATTGCCCACAGACCAAGAATAGCAGATGTGGTAGCACACATGCTTTCAGGCCTATGAGCAAACAATAGTGGAAGTTATGATTATTGCAAAAGGAGGAATGTAGGTACATGGGGTCCTGCACTCCTGTGTCCATGCTTTCAATACTTTATTTTGACTAAGAACAAGTTTCCTGCTTGCCAGGATTTTATTAAAGCCTTGCATATTGTAAATTTCAATCATTTCAGTCTGGTCATTTTCAGAATTATAGGTTTCAGATTTAAACAATAAACCCAGTTACCTTCTCCATTTAAACATTGCCGCTTTGAATGTAAAGAGGTATTTTCTAAAGTTTAGGTTAACATTTTCACCACATATCTGATGGGTAGGCCTCATTAGCCCTCCTGTGCCTTTCCCTTTAGGCTATATCCATTCACATGGTCACAATGTGCTTTGTGGGAATATATCACACCTCTACTTTTCCATCTGTTCACAAATAAGAATAGATTTCTGGTCCCCTAACCTCTACCCATACTGCTCCATTTACTACGGCAGCCGGATATGTAGCTTACCAACTAGCTTGATGTCCTATTTCTTGACCTGGTAACAGAACTGAGCTCTGAATGCCAGCTGTGACTAGACATAATGTATTCTAAAATGCCTCACAAAACACTGCCTGAATCGCTCATAATCCACTGCTTGCAGTGTTGAACAATATACTTATGCAACATTTTCATGCCCACTGAATATAAAAAGTGTGCTCTGCTCAGCAGTGAGTTACATATTTGCCATGCAGTGCATTTAGTATGATATCAAATCCACTGTCACCTCAGTTATAATCAGTTCAACAAAGCCTGTTCAGTCAGCTTTTGAGTTAGTTATGATAAAGGAAATGTGCAGGGGGGGTGCCTTCCTTCATAAAGGGTATGGAGGAGGAATTCTGTTGTTGCAAAAAAAAAGAGGTTTAAAAACTCATTTTGGCCTGTTGACTGTGACTGAACAGGATTCACAGAGATGTTCATAAGTATCATGTTGATGGAAAAGACCAACAGTAATGATATCCTTCACTCAGTCTACAGTACAATAAATTGTAAGTCACATGCTACCATATTTCTTTCTAAATAAGACCTAACCAGAGAGTAAAGCCTAGCATGGTTTTTCCAGGGTGTTCATGATGTAAGCCCTACCCCAAAAATAAGCCCCACTTAATATCGTCAACAACACACGACAGATGTGTTGAATTATAAAATAATATTATTAACACCCGTTGACTGAGGTTATCATACTCTGCTCACCTTTTTCGGACCATTCGGACACCCAACTTCTTCTCTTTGGAGAAAGTCGTAAGACTCTTTCACTGGGAGTCCTCCACGATAGTTACTGTAACCATAATTATCACCCACACTCGATGGTTGAGATCCTTGGCCCATAAACCTACGCAGGTGTACTTTGATCAGTCAAAGTACAGACAACATGTGTAAAGCGCGCACTCAAGATAACGAGCAGGTGTGGTAGTGTCTTCTCTTCATAACCGGCGCTATTTTGTGTTGCCACTCTGGTCGCATAAGTCTTCAGTTAACCCCCTACAGACAAGATGAGTGCAAAAAGAAAGAGCTATTCCATCGAGTACAAGAAAGGAATCATGGAGGACTCCTGGGGAAAGAATCTGACGACTTTCTGTAAAGAGAAGAAGTTAAATCTCCGAATGGTCCGAAAATAACGAGCAGCGTACATTAACCTCAGTCAACAGGCCGACAAGGGAAATGCTAAGAAGTGTAATTGTGGATCAGGTTGGCAACCATTATTTCCTGAGCTTGAAGACATCATCTGTGAGTGGATTGCTAACAGGAGAGCAAAGGCTTTGGTTGTGCGCAGGGCTGATATTCAAGCATTTGCCCTTGCAATGGCACCACAGTTAGAAATATCCCCAGAAGACTTCAAAGCATCACAACATTGGCTGGATGGCTTCCTTCAGCGATATGAACTGTCTCTAAGAAGATCAACAACACTATTCAAGCTGGAAGATACTGAAGTTATTAAACGTGCACTTGCATTCAAGTCCTTTGTTGATGGCATTGACTTTTCTAAATACCAACTCTCCAACATGATTGCTATGGATGAAACTGCAATATTTATGGACCAGGAATCTCAAACAACAATTGATCAGAGGGGTGCCTTGTCAATCTACATTCCATCCTCTGGTTACAAGAGTGCACGTGTTACCTGTATTTTGGCACTTCATCTAGATGGAAAGAAAAAAACCACCTCTAATCATTATTAAGGGAAAGAAAGATAAGATTGAGCGTGCTTCAGGCATTTAAATTCTTGAAACCGAAAAAGCCTGGTGCACGCAAGCAGTTATAAGGAAGTGGGTCGATGTAATGCTGCCACTTGTTTTGTGAGGTGGCAAAAGATGTCTGCTATTCTGGGATTCAGCCAGAACTCACCTCGCTAAAGAAATGAAGAAATTCCTAGCACGGAGGAGAACAGATCAAATAATGATTCCCGCAGGAATGACTGCCTATCTCCAAACTCTTGATATTGAAATAAACAAGCCATTCAAGGACCATTTGCGCATGGAACTCAATGACTACATTGAAAATAGAATGAAGAGAAATCATCATGTAAACTTTGTGAAGCCTAGCCTGAAAGACGTCGTGACTTGGGTGAAAAATTCATGGGATAAAATCACTGACAGCTGTGTTGCCAATGCAGTATGAGCAGGCTACTTGGACAAGCAGTGCTCATTTAAGGAGAGCTCTATTGCTACGCATGACAGACTGGGGCCAATGGTGCTACAGAAAATGGAGTCACAAGAAATTCAGGCCAAAATTTGGGGGTTGGACACTTATGACAATGTTTCAGAAGAAGATGACATGACTGTATTTGAATAACTGTGAAAGCCAAGATGCAGATATTCTAAAGTTGAAATGTTTGTTGCACTGTTTATGTAGAATTCTCACACAACTCTCAACCCATTATTAGAACTGTTGTCCAATAATAGAAAAGTACGAAATAAATGTCAATTTGTGTACATGAATAAATGAATAAAGGTAGATTGTTGTACGGTGCGGGTAAATAAGGCATCCCCTGATAATAAGCCCTAATGCGCATTCCGCCGGAAGAAAGAATATAAGACCCGGTCTTATTTTCGGGGAACTACAGTAGTAATTTAAAAACTAATAGTTAAGGGATATTCAGCATGCAGTGAGTGATTATGGGTTTGTGAGTACTACAGAAAAACTGATAATTAATTAAGAGTGTATGTCCATTGGGTTACTGGTTTTAGATGTTCACTTACTGTAGGGTACCACTGTAATCCAGTGTAGTTAGGACAGCCAACATAACAGCGGGAGGACAGAAGTGACAACATTTCAAAATACTGAATTTTAAGCCATAGACATGCACACTTACAACACCAACAACTAGCTCTTTCCAAAACTTAAAAACTATTTACTTGCCCTCTTAAAAGAAACCAGATGATATAAAACCAAACTGGGCTGCCCCCCAACTATATATACTAACTCCAGGATTGCACTACAGTGGATTAAGGACATATATACCTTTTACTTACCGTATAGCACTGTCCACATTGCCACTACTGCAGGGAGCACAGAAAATGTCTGCCATATAAGTTCATAGGTGTGTACAAGGCTAATGACCCTGGAGCCTTTAAAAGCCTAGCCCATAGAAGTGCACTGGCATCATGCTGCCTGACCTTAGTTCCCAGTGCCTCTATCAAGTACAGCCATTGGAGTGATCTCCGGGGTGAACTTTCTATTGCCCATCCACACATCAAGACTTCTCTTGAAGAAGGAAAGCTAGGTGCTCTACTTGATATGTATGGGAACTCTATTCCAGAGCATGGGCAGTCTCTGGGTGAGGAACCTGTACCTCCAGCATGTTCTGTTGATTGTGGTAATGAGGTTGAGGTATTAGTTTATATACTTCCCATAAAAATGTAAAGAGACATACCCACATTTAGAAGCACTACAACACTACTTTCTACTATCGGTATTCTGACAGCTGGCATTTTAAGTTACAGTAATGTTTTTTATCACAAGCAAGTTACAGGTGAAGGGAAGCACACATCACGTCTATGGCTTAAAATTCAGCATTTTGAAATTCAGCATTGTAAGCTTTCAATATAATGAGACTCAGTCAAATGAGTTTTCAGTATTTTGAAAATTAAGTATTGTGGTCTCAGTCAAATGAAATTATATATATATATATATATATATATATATATATGTGTGTGTGTGTGTGTGTGTGTGTGTGTGTGTAGGGTCTATATCAGTTCATCGAAACAGCTGAAGTTTGAACACCATATGTTCGAACTTCTAACCATGAAGTACAAAAACATCGAAGTCTTACAACAGCGATTTTTTTTCACAGGGAAAAAAAATCACTGTTCCAAGAAACACACACACAACACAAGTACACCAATAAAACAGCAATCCTCACACAAACACTTAAAATCCTACATCTAACCCTACACTAAACTGGACATACACTACTATCTATCCACTTACCTTAACCCAAACCCTAACCCTAAGGTCCATCACTATCGCACACTCACCTGACCTGCGCCCTAACCCTAACTCACCTATCCCACCCTAACCCTAAAGTCTGTCATTATCGCACACCCACCTCACCCATGCCCTAACCCTAACTCACCTAACCTGCGCCCTAACCCTAACGTCCACACAATCGCACACTTACCTGAACCCGACCCGTAACTTCCCACCACAGTCCTGATAATCATAAAGCTGCAGAAACGGCCCACCAAATTCTTTCCCTGGGAAAGAATTCGGTGTTCTGCAGCTTTGCGATAATCAGTGTTCGAACTTCACAGTTCGAACATCTGGTGTTCGATCGTCAGCTGTTTCGATGGACTGATATAGACCCATATATATATATATATATATATATATATATAGATATATTTGTGTATATGTATATATATATATATATATATATATATATATATATATATATATATACAGTGAATATGCAGAGTGTGTGTAATGGTGACATGGTGACAGCTGTCTAGCTGACTGCATATGGTTGATTAGGCAGTTGATCAACAAGTGTGCAAGATCAATAATCCCTGGGTAGAGGAATATTCCCTCTCCCAATGGATTGTGCAATCTCAGAGTTAGTATCTAGACAGATAGATTAGATAGACAGATAGATAGATAGATAGATAGATAGATAGATAGATAGATAGATAGATAGATAGATATAATTAGCAGAGGGTGTGGTGGGTGCAGAGGACTTGCTCCTCTGACAAAAAATGATGTTTTACTTTATGCTTTTTAAAGTTGGAAATTGCATGCGCCAATGATGTTTCTTGGTACATGTGTAGTTCATTGTTGACTTTCATGTTTTTAACCCTGTGCAGCCGATATTTAGGCAGTTGACTTTGCTAATGTGTAGTACACCCATATATATATATATATATATATATATATATATATATATATATATATATATATATATATATATATATAAAATGTACTTATATATCTAGCTCCTTATTTCCTTCTCAATGTAACCTGGCAGTCTGTCAACCTAGCTTGATGTCTAGCTTGAATCAGAGGTGCTGCAGCCATCTGGCGCAAAGTGCTGTGACTATAAGGGCAATAAACCAGCATGCTTTTTGGAAGGTGAAGGAAGCTGCAAAAGGTGGAAAAAACCCAAGCAAATTACAAGAACATGCACCCTCCACATAGTGATTCTATATCAAGCCTGAACCTTAGAATTGTGAGTAAGGAATCTTAGCCATTAAGTTGACTTGCTGCCTTAATACTAGGCATAGAAAACAAACCTTGGAATAGTGCAGTCATGTTTTTAAGTGTTCTTCATCATCATCATCAATCCAGTTTCTTATTTTCTGCACGTGGTCAGGGAGTTATGTAAAATCTCACCACATCTTCTGTTTCAGAGTCAGATTTCTACCTTCTTTGATGGTCATACCTCACTATCGCAGGTCTTATCTCACACAATTCATCCATTTCTTTGACATTCTCATCTCCTGTTGCCATATTCCTGTTTCTCTTGAATCTTCTTTATCAAATCATTTTCTGCTATCCCCTCACATGTAACCAAAACAATAGTGTTTATGTTTGCCTTGTCCTTCTCTGCAATTGGTGCTTCTTTTCTGATGCCCTCATTTTTTTCGTCTCTCACATAATATGCATGCTACAACTTATATCAGGCATTTTTCTCCATCGCTTCAAGCTTTCTCAGCTGCTGTGCCTTCACTGACGTTATTTCTGTGTCATACAGCAATACTGGTCACACCATTTTTGTACACGTTTCTTTTAGCTTCTCTGACATTCTTCTGCTATACAGGACTCGACACTTTCTACCAGTTGTCTGCAGCCCCTCTGATTCTAGCTTTGACCTCTTCATTCAAACTTCCCCTGTCCTCATCCACCTCTCCCAGATACTTGAAGCTGTTAACCTGTTCCACTATCTTTCTTCTTTCTCAATTTGCATCTTTTTCTAATGCTCTCCATTGGCTGCTATGCCAAGTTTTAATGCTATTTCAAAGATTCTGAAGATGGTGTTATGAGCATATCAGAGCCAGTGTCTCATGACTTGCCCACTGTATACCTTCTGGATAACATTTATTTGTGAACAGCAATGAGCTTAGCAGGGCTTTCTAAAACCATCATAAAAATGCATGAAGTATATAGCATTTCAATTAAAATATTTAAAATATATATGCTTTGTGACATCACTCCATTGCTTAATAAAGGGATATTTTATTGTTAGCTAAATGAAGAAAAACAACTCATCTGAAAGGCTAGTACAAACTATTGAATAATTTACTATTCACTGCACATACTTTACAAAGTTATTTTACCAATCTAATTTGCTATATCTGCCTCTCATTAAACGTTGATTCTGGTTCTTCATTAAATATTCAACAATACATTGCATTTTTCTGAATAATATGCTCTGTCATTTGTAGTTTAATTCTTTTAAAGAAGGCTAATACTCATTTCTTTTCTTGGATACAGAATGCAAGGTGTTCACAGCTGCTTTTCTTTGTGCCAGGGATGTCATGAGTTAGCATGTCAAACCACCATGCTGATATTGCAGAGGATGAACAGTACAGGGTTGTCCTGACGTTTTTGTGTATACTTCTATACCAAGGAAGCTAGTACTACAACAAATCGTCTGTGTAGAATGTAGGTCCCAGTGGTAGTGAACAAACAGTTCTTGCTTGCAGCCGTTAGTGGTCATACTCTAGTAAGATGGCAGTCTATTTTTAATGAGCAATTAGCTGGAAGTTACCCACAGGGAGCTCGGAAAGTATGTCAAAAAAGGTCTGATTATATATTTTTTGGAAGATTCGCGGAAGGTTATAAAAAGTTTAAAAATCATCGATTGCTTCTGATGTGTGATTCCCTAATTCTTTGCCCGTGGCTTGAACAACTTTGATTAGGTACATATATGGGTACAACTAATAAAAATAGTGAGCTGTGTTTCGTTCAGTATTAAAATAAGCTCTCATGTACTTTAACATTTAGTTCCTGCAGTTTCATCTTTCATGTATTTTTTTATCATTATTATTTGTTAAGAGCACAGCTGCATCAAAACAGATTACTCTCTTACTAAAATATAATAAAACAATACAAATCTCTTGTACGGAGCACTCTAAAATCACTGTTTTGTTACTTTGTCAGGCTGGATCACAAATAACCCCCATACACAAAACGCTAAAGATTGGCAAATGTAAACAATAGGGGTATAACATCATAAGGCTTAAATAACAAATAAAACTTCCTAAACCTAAAATGTAGCTGGATTAAAAGGGGGTCTAACTTAGTAAGAACAGCCGCACAGATGCAAGGCTGACAGCACTAGTGCTAAAAGCCAAAATGATAACATTTGAAACTTTCATTTTACACTTCTTAAGTCTGAGTCACAAAATATAGAAAGAGAAATATGTTGATGACTGACAGTATATTACTGTCACACCTATTCACTGACATTTCTGAAAAAGTCTACTTCCTGGATTTTGGACAGATCAATCAGCAGCTCATGCTTGATACATCTGACGAATCATTGTATTGCAAGTTGATCATGTGGACAAAACCAGACTTCTAACAGCAGTAATGAGCTGCCTTATGAACAGCAGTCGCAGTAAGGTGCAGGGCTTGTGGGCAGCAATCACACCTATAAACTGACAGATCACTGAAACCATATGTTCATGTCTATTTTTGTGCAAGTCAGCTTAACATTAAAAAAAAGTGTATTAGAGAAAGATACCAGTCATTAATTACAAATACACTGATATATTTCAAGAACTTCATTCTCATGAAACTTTAAAAATTGGCAACATTTCAAAGAGGTGCCTCTCTGTTTATTTTCTCAAGCATTGTGCTTAAATATTACAAACAACTTTTTCAACCATTTTTCAACTTTAAACCAAATTGAAATTGTCCATTGCATTCCAAATGTTTAAAACAATGTACATTTATAGTTATGAACAGTTATTTACAGTATTCATATATTTTTGAATTTCATATTGCACAGTGTTTTCAAGCAATCAAAGTGCTGGATTTCTGTACACAGACACGTAATATTTTTAATTAGACTGGGCCTGCTACAAGTGCTCATGTGCTAGTAGCCCACAATATACGTAATCTAAACAGCAAGTTCCCTAACTACCACAAGCCCATTCCTACTTAATAAACCAGTCCTCAAACCATCCTAGCTTGGTGAACTAAATAGCCCTAACTCTGACCCTAAAACTCCCATCTGATCCATAATCCAACAGTACCACTTTCCTCCTGCTCCAAAACTCTAAAGTCCTCGATTGCACCCTAAATATAAAACTCACTGTCTCTATCCATAAACCTAAAGTCCCTGATTGTTCCCTAAATCTAGAATTCTTCTCCTGTTTCCAAACCCTAAATCCCTTTCCAGCTCCCTAAACCCAAAGTTTCTGATTGCTCTCTGACCCTAAATTTCTCTCCCACTCCTTAAACCTAAACTCCCCTCCCACACCCTAAACCTGAATCTCGATCCTGTTTGCTGCCTGAAACCCTAACCTGTATTCCTACCTCATTCCACTTTCTCCCAGTTTCTGACTCATTTACTTGCTCAAACTCTGCAACTGTGTTCGGGTGAAGGTCAAGAGTCAAGCTGCCACATCTAGCTCAAAAATGTAGACAAGTTCAAGTTTGAACAGCAAGCTATAAACTGCTCAAGTCCCTGGCTTCAAGACAATGATCTTTGAGTACCTGGGATCTGGCCGCTTGTAATTCCTCCTTTGCTGACATGTATAATGGGACCCTTAATGCCTTGTACAAATATGGTTAAGCTTACTGTGCTTCACAGTCTATACTAAAAGCTTCTGTTCCTTCTTGTTTGTGTGTTCCCACACTTGTGGGTTCAAATCACCATTTCTTTTCATGTTAGATTTTTGTTCATAGTTGCTTTTTCATGCAGTGATTAGTCATGAACCTAGGCTCATTCACTAATGAAATTTTATTTCAAAATTCATGTCTAAACATCAGACTGTCTGGTGCTCCCTCTGATAGGGTACGTGGAGCTTCTATACTTTCTCAGCATAAACTATTACTCTGCCTTCATGGTATGTTTACCATATCAGCAATTCTTAGGGTTTTTTTCTATGATGACCATACGTTTCTGTACCATGGCATTTGTCTGTGCTATATTGAAGTCACCCTTCTGTGTGTTTTTCTTTGCTTTTCACAAAACTGCATGACTGTGGGCTGGTACAGAGGGAGGAATCTTATCAGATTGTATGGTTTCTTATGTGTTTGATAGTTTCTAATATTCAGACATTGCGGTTAAATAACTGCACACTAGAAATTTGGAATTTTTAAAAAGTTGGTAAGGACCATATATATTATCTACAAATAAATTTTGTGATATAGTAGCTTTGAATGTATGTATTTGATATAAAAGAGGTAGTGGTTTAAATGACTAAGTCAGAAATGATTACAAAAAGCAGAAAAGGGAAGTTTCTTTGCAGTTATATAACAACAAAGGTAGTTTTCTTGAAGGAAGCTGCCCATGTCCTTTTATTGTTATATTATTTATTTATTTATTTATTTATTTATTTATTTCACATTTGTTAACTGGCTTAGTCCAACTGAGTTTGAAAACAAGCCTATTTTCAGTGGGGACCTGAGGGGAAAAACCCCAGCAAGCTTAAGTAAAGATAAAGTGACAATATACAAATATTAAATAACAATCACAATACAAAAATAATTGTAAAAAGAAAACGTTATTAGCTATTTGCATTGCACTGATAGTAAGCAACCCATTTTCTGTGGAGACCCAAGGGGAAAGAGCCCCAGCAAACATAAACAAAGGTAAACATACAAGACAAAAACTGTTAAAAACAACAATGCAAATACGAAATTAATTATAAAGAGAAAAACAAAAATAAAAATTATGAACATTAAGGGTTGCACTGATAGCAGTGGTTAAAATGTACTACATATGAGAGTAAAAACAAAACGTAATCGTTCAAAAGAAGGACAATGTATATACATTGATAGGAAGTGGGGGGATAAATAGTATGGAGAATGGGAGAGGGGAGAGAAAGGAGGGGCTACAATAGGGTTATAGTAGTAGAGCTGAGAGTTTAGGAGGTTAGTTTAAGTAGAAGTTACTAACAGAGAAAGAAAGGAGATGCAACAGGTTATACAGTAGGTCAGACTAAGACCATGTGTGGTCAAGCCAATGGCATAATTTCAAGTTTCCAAATACAAAATACACCTCACAGCCAAAGTCCTCCAATACGAAATACAGTTTATTCACAGAAAAAATAGTTAAGCGCTTTCATCAATAGACTTCATCAGAATCATACTTACATGCAAAACCCTCACTTAAATATAAAAACCTTAATCATAATTAGATAAACAGATGACCAATAATTGAAATAATCTGTCCTTAAAGTGGAAATTCCAAATGCAGAAAGTAGTAAAATGAATGATAACGATGATATACTGTATACATTACTTTACAAATACTGTCACGTAGATGCAATACAAAAAATATATAAAACCCTATGTTATACTAAGGATTTTTGTAATATCATTGAAACACATAAAAACATGACACATAAAAACATAAATAGGCTGAAATGAATGTAAATGGTACAACTACTATCCCACAATTCGAATGTTATTAATTGTAAGGGTGTTAGTATATAAACAAATGAATACAAATTCATTATAATTTATAAGCCCTAAATTTGAGCTCTGATTTAATGCTAACATGATCATTGAGCCCAGGTGGAACAGTGGCATTTAACTCTAACTGCCATCTAGCTTCAGCCCTAAGGAGTTGATTAGTCCAATTACCCCCTCTGATATCTTTACCTACTACTTCCAAGATACCAAACTGAAAAAAATGTTCAGGGAAAGATTTAATATGTTTAAATAATGCATTCTTTTCATCATGTTTAGAAATGTTATATAGGTGCTCATAAATTCTCCTACATAACTTCCTTTCCTACATAATTTCAAGTTTAGTAGGTGGGATTTAAGCTCCTTTTTAAAACAGGGAAAGAAAAGGTAATTTAACTGTATTAACGGCAAAAAGATGGATGTGTATATGTGTATCTGTTTTGCTGAGAGTTATTTATGTTCTGAGGTGTTCCTGTGACTTAGGATGGTATGCATTATCCCACACTTCACAGATGTGTAATTGAAAGCTGCAAAGGATGCCATTACCTTACATGAGCAAAACATGAAGATGCAGCACTGAGTTTTGAACTCCTGAGCCTTACAATGGAATGCCCACTGCAGTTTTGCACATCTGAAACAACATAAACTAACAAGAAACAAGTACTTCTGTAAAATCACAAATACTATCATTCATTTTCAGCATGAGGCTGCAAGCAAGAGGCTGTGAAGCTCTCTCGTGAATTTCCATGAGAACATGCTCTGAAATGAAGGATAAAGCAGCAAAATGGAGGAGCGGAACACAGCGGACTGGAACGAGATGTCCTCGTAATAAAAGTAAAACAGCTCAGTTTATGATAAAACGATGTCCAGCTACTCCAAGGATGGTTAAAAGATTTTATTTATAATAAAGACGAGCTAGCGCTTTCACCTATGCAGGCTTCTTCAGACTCAACATAGCTATACTAAACAGTCAATAGATATACACTCTAAACAGGCGGGAAAAAACAATGATGGATAATGACTAATTAGTTAATTAATCAATTAAACACAACTATCAACAAACATAATTCGCTAAGATGCACAGCCAATTGAAGCACAATAAATGACATATAAAACTGTATAAAAAGCTTGATAAAAGTTGATAAAAACTACATATATCAATTTATAAATATATAAAAATGTATATAAATATGTACTCTTGTGCTAAAAAGCAAAATATATGTAAATATAGAAATGGTAACAACAATAATACATAACTCTATATATTGCAACGCCATAACTAAAGTGTGGCATATATAGAGGAGTAAACTATGCACAATCTATATTATGTATAAACTTTTAATCTCCTCACTTTTAGAAATGGTTTGACTGATAGCTTAACATTCAAACTCGGTGGATTATCAGATCTAAATCTCATGATCCAAAAATTCTCTCTTCCCTCTGTATGTGTCCTTATGTCCCCTCCCCTACTGCTGAAGTGGACTGTCTCTAAAATCCTAAAACTAAAGACATGGAGGGGGCCGCATTCAAGTACATGTCTGGCTAAAGCATTACTTTTATGTGCCATCCTTATACTGTAAAGGTGTTCTCGTATGCGGTCTCTAAAGGTCCTATTGGTCTTCCCAACATAAAAGGAACAACAGATGGAACAATTAGCAAGATAGATGATGTGACTAGTCATGCAGTCCCCATATGCCTGCTCCACTTTGCGGGACACATAGTTGTGGACATTGCAATTTCTGCAATTACATTAATACCAGTACCACCTTCACACATCCTGTTACGAATCGCTCTTATTTTTTAAAGGCATATGGGGAGAATTTTTGTATCATGAGATTTAGATCTGATAATCCACCGGGTTTGAATGTTAAGCTATCAGTCAAACCATTTCTAAAAATGAGGAGATTAAAAGTTTATACATAATATAGATTGTGCATAGTTTACTCCTCTATACATGCCACACTTTAGTTATGGCGTTGCAATATATAGAGTTATGTATTATTGTTGTTACCATTTCTATATTTGCATATATTTTGCTTTTTAGCACAAGAGTACATATTTATATACATTTTTATATATTTATAAATTGATATATGTAGTTTTTATCAACTTTTATCAAGCTTTTTATACAGTTTTATATGTCATTTATTGTGCTTCAATTGGCTGTGCATCTTAGCGAATTATGTTTGTTGATAGTTGTGTTTAATTGATTAATTAACTAATTAGTCATTATCTATCATTGTTTTTTCCCGCCTGTTTAGAGTGTATATCTATTGACTGTTTAGTATAGCTATGTTGAGTCTGAAGAAGCCTGCATAGGTGAAAGCGCTAGCTCGTCTTTATTATAAATAAAATCTTTTAACCATCCTTGGAGTATCTGGACATCGTTTTATCATAAACTGAGCTGTTTTACTTTTATTACGAGGACATCTCGTTCCAGTCCGCTGTGTTCCGCTCCTCCATTTTGCTGCTTTATCCTTTATTTCACGTACTTTGTTTGGGGGAGTGGTTTACTCCACGTTCTCTTGTTTATCCTGTGATGCTCTGAAATGAGCTGAACTGAATGCTGCTGGCCCACAGCCAAACCAAACTATTTCAAGATTTATTTTAGTCACTGTAAACGATGTCCCTATAAGTATAACCTGGTTTGGCTTTTATATGTCTGAAAAGTGAGAAGATAGGAAAGCTGGAAATAGAGGAGAGAGAAGACAAGGTAAATACAAAACAAACACATTTGAAGATGGTGCTGCAGGAGCTGGGAGAGGATGAGCATTATGTTTCTTATGGGGACAGAACTTCATTTTTCAAGTTTTTTAATAAGGGAAATTGGAGAATGAAGAAGGGCTGTGTGTGTAAAGGACAACATTAGAGAAGAGTTAAGGAATATTTGGAGCAAAAACAATGAATGCAGACAAGACAGATAGGAACATTCTAGTTGTCTGACAGTGGGAGGGGCTACAAGGAATACATATTGCAGACAGACACAAAGGGTGGATGAGAAAATCCAGGAAGCAGCCCCCACTTTGTTCTGGAGGACTTCAAATATTACCCTTCCCTGCTCTAATGGACCTGGCCAGGTTGACCCTGATGCTGTGGGGATGGAGACCTGCAGTGGTTTGATGGTCACAGCTAACTGTGTCAGTTAGTCATTTACACACTACAGAAGAGATTTATGCAGGTGTCAGTGCCTCACTGAGCCCTGTCAAGCAACAACTTCTGAAGTCTAAAGACCTGGCTTACTAACCTGCCTCGTGCCGGAGGGGGCAGGAACGGGGCTCAGTGGGGTACAGCCATTTCCCTCACTCTGTGAAGCTGTCACTGAGCAGGCAGGCGGAGGTAGTGAGCAAGTGAGCAATCCATTACCTGGAAAGCTGCTGAGCTGTCCAAGGTAGTGCTGAAGCTGCAGAAAAAAAGGCCATAAAAGAAAAAAGAAAAAAAAAAAAGAAGAGAAGAAAGAGAGAGATGGTGAGAACAAACGGACTCATAGTTAAGTTAGAAATACCTGTACCTGAACCTGTACCTTTACTTCAATGGCATCAAATAAATATTTCCTTAATCTGAAAGTGCCATTAAGTAATGCAGCATATTTTGCAAATACTTACGCAATGAGTGAAATCTGACAAGCACATGTTGAGGGTCATTGCTAAAACTTTTTCTTGTGTAACAGAAATAAAAAAAATGCATTACGTTCCGCAACAAAACATCCTAAAGAATGTACAGTGAAGTTAACAGGCAGCACTGACCATCCCTGTGATGAAACATTCAGAGGTACCAAGTGTCTGTACTGGCAGGAGTAGTTATGATGTATTAATTTATCTATTGGTGAATGTTTTGCTGCCATAGCAAATTCAACAGTCAATTTCACGAAGGCCAGAGTCATGCAGGTGCTGTTTTGCCTGCAAAGAACTTTCAAATGTTCACTCTAAGCAACAAGGAATTATTGCCTTTAACATACCTCTCAACTGCTATGATTTCAGCATAGTGCTATGATTTTGGCCTCAGATTTAGCCTTGCTCCTCCTAGATTTAGGACGTTCTTCATAAAGTCAGACCTATTTATGAGAACATACGTTATTAAATACATACACTAACCATATACAACGATTCAGTGCCACTAACTATATAGGATCTGGTAATGTAATAAGATTCTAATGTAAAAAATGGGAAACTGCTCCATTTTCTGAACCATTGCTATGATTTTTAATGGCCAGTGCTATGATTTTTAATACTTGAAGGTTGAGAGGTATGGCCATTAATGTACTTCTGTTTTACAGAAAGGATATATTCATATGCTAAAAATGGGCTAACACTCATATCGGACTATCCCAGTTAACAAAAGTAAGTAAATAAAAAAAATAAATAAATAAGAAATATTATTTATTCAAGTCATTCATTATGGCATAGGGCATTGCAGTTTACAGGAATGCATGGTTAATCAGCATTATGTACTTCAACGGCTTTCTGCATAATCCTTACCCTCCCACCATGCTGGATATGGTGCTTGTGTAAGTAGCCATTGCTGAAGCTGAAGAAACACATGGAAACTCACAAATACATCATCAATAGCCATTTAAATGATGGTGCAACACAACAGTAATAAAGTTAACAACACATTTCTGCATAACAACTTGAAGATTACTGATACTCAATGAGCATAATACATCACTAGTAATATCATTAATGCAGCAGTCAAATTCAACTGTAACACATAACAAACACAGCAAGTGAGTATTTCATAACAAAGCAATTTAAATGTGAATGTGATAGATATGACAACAATATCATTTGTTTTACAACACCTATGACCCACTTCAGTTTTACTGCCTCATCTAACTTATACTGCATTAAACATGTAAGTGTGTGTGTGTGTGTGTCTGGGTTTGCATATGTATTTTATATATATATATATATATATATATATATATAGAGAGAGAGAGAGATTATATATATTCTATGTATTTATATACTTGCATATGTATGTGCATATATCTATCTATATATATATATATAAATATATATATATATATATATATATCTATATATAGATACACACATATAGCTTAGTATGTATATAGATATTACTATATATTAGTATAATATATAAGAAATACAGTACAATATTTACTACAGAACTCTGCCTTCAGTCACATAACTCCAAAACCAGCCCAATCCCTCCTCCGCCACTACAATTCATCATACTTATGATTACACAGCTCACCAGAGCAGTGGATGTTTGATAATGAAGACAGGTAATCTCTCAAATCTTCCAAGATATAATTTTTTGCAGCCCCCCCCCAAGGCAGCCTGCTCCAACTTGTGCAGATATAATACCTACAGCAGGTAGAATTTTGGTCTCTTTTTCAAATGAACTTGAGGAATGACCCTGGGGTTAACCAAGTGCATGACCTTGACTAACCAGTTTCAGAATGAGATATACAAGACTGAAGAAAGGAGTAATAGAGTGTGAACTGCAGCCACTGGGATGTGACATTGGTCTGCACATATAGTGTGGCTACCTATTCAACTCCTCAAAGTGCAAAGGTTTTCCATAATTACCAGGACAGGCCATACCCACAGCCACTGCAAAGGACTTAACCTTTTTTGACAGAAATAAATGGTAACCTTTGAAGAATTTGATATGCTTGTTCTGCTTCACATGTTTTTAAAGGTGTTCACATGCACAGAAATTATCTGTAGCAGTAACCCGGAGGTCACAGAACAACATCTCATGAAATCTAAGGGAATGTAACATTCTTCAGCTTGTGTAACATGATGCCACATCTCTTTGGCAGGGATCGTGCAGTGTGAACAAGGGAAGGTGGTAACTCTACAACCTAAGATGGTGAGGTCTGGGCACAGGTAGGCATAAGAATGCATACACTACATATACAAGGTATAGAAAGATTCAAATGGTGCATACACGAGTGCATGAGCAAAGTGCAGCCCGTCCATGGCAATACAAATGTAGCTACATCAATAAAAGCATTAACACATGTGTGTTCTTATGCACTCTACAGAGATAAGCATAGCTTTACTTCATTGGCATTAGAACTTCTTGAATCTCACTAAATTTATGCCAGCCTTTAGCAGTCCACCATTTTAATTACTACTGGGTACTGCATCTATGTGACAGTTGAGGAAAAGTGCAAACTACCTCAAGAGAGATAGAAATCGTAATACTACTATTATACTAATGTCTTTCAGTTTTTAGGTTAGGGGTCACCATAGCAGAACTCCGGTCCACTAATGATTGGCAGTGGATTTTTATGGTGCCGAGGTGCCAGACTGACGCCCAACCTTCAAAGAAGGCACGCCCATTCACGCACCTACCTGCATGTCTTTTAAATGTCACTCGACCACGGGGAGGACATGCAGACTCCACACAGAAGGCGCTCCAACCGAGAATCGAACCGGAGAACCTCTTGCTGTGAGGCAACAATGCTAACCGCTGTACCACCGTGGCAAAGGAAGCTAATGGTGCATTTCACCATGGCATCTTCAGGATTAGCATCTGATTTACTAATTAGACAGGAAATATTGCACCACTTGTGTACTTCTACCTGAAAGGCTTTGGAATGTGGAAGGAACCATTTTCAGTACTGTCTACATCTGACAAGTGGCTTACTGTAGACACTACTGGCTACCTTCATTTAACTAAGGAATGACATACATGGCAAATTAATCAATTAGCACTGAACCACACCCTTATAGCAAGTATTTATAGCCATACATTTTTGCTACTGCTGCACAGGAATGAATGACAGACACTTTTAGAAAGAAAATTCATACTCACAATTCATAATTAATGCTTTACTGTACCAGTGATACATGTTTTTTTTTAATTATGCAGTCACATGTATGATTTATAATTGCTTAATGTTACATACATGTCATGTCAGTGTAATTTTTGATTTATCAAATGTGCATTTAATACTTAAGTTTGTTACATTGTTTTACTTCGTATTTGTTTATGAAATAAGTAACCTATTTACATTCTTTTATCTGGTATTTATCTCTTTAATAAACAATTGCTGGGAAATCCATTTGATGAGCAGTTTTTTCGGTTTCAAGATTGTTCATGTGCATGCTTTTGCTGGAATGAGTTTGGCTTTATCTGCTACGTTAGTTTCCATCCATTCCCAGTTCAGTTTACCCCCCTAATTGCTGCCTGCATAAATCTATCATTGTGTGAATTTATTATTATTCCTAATGGCATTATCCCCCCACCCCCATTATAGCTTATTTAATTGTTTATGATACTTTTTAACTCCACCCATAATATACTAAATCACTTGGCATCTTATCCAATCCCCATCACCATGGAACGGTAGCCTGCTGTAACCCCTACCTTGGCTAGCACTTGGAGCATTGAGACAGCGTAGCAAAAGCCTTATGTTTACTGACAATACCTTGTACTTATCATGTATTTATACTGTCAATGACAAATGTAAACTTGTACTTTCAAACTAGAGCCAGATCTCTCTCTCCCTACTAATTACAGTCAGTAAACAGCTTTCCAATATTGCACCCAAGCATGCTGTGGTGGTAGTCAAATGAACGCTACTCAAGCCCTCAGGCAGCTACATAACAAACCTCAGTCACTTAATGATGTTAATAAAACTGTCTCTGTACCTACACCTTCCATTATATCCATCTCCAAGTTCCCCAAAGGCTGCAGCTGCCACTAATAAAGTCTTAGTTATAGGCAACTGCATAATTTAAGTATCTCTGTATAATGCCAAAATACTTAAATCCTCTCTCAAAATCAACACCCTGTGCACAATAGGTGTCAACATACCCCTGGTAAACATTAACACTGCTGAAGAATTTCTTTCCTGGACATCAACCAATATCTCTCAAGAAACCATAATATTAGGAGACCATAGATAATGAAAACCCTACAAATGCCCTTAACTTATATGGGTTTACTCAGCTCATCTCTGCTTCTGCAAGATACAACAAATCCACTAATGGGAATTTCACCTTAGACTGGATCCTTACAAATAAATCAGATAAATTAAACTATTGCAATACAATTCCCAATACTCTTACAGACCACATGCATTTTCTTGTAATAAGAGATCACATCCATAAAAAAAAACCAACTTTGCTATAACTTTACTGACAATCTCTTCACCTTCACAAAGACACCGTCATTACAAACTTATAAACAGTGAAGTGCTAAACACAATCAACTTTCACAAGGCAGTAACCCTATTTAACACAACCTCTCTAAAAATACTACACAGTGATAAATCATGGAGAACCTGGAAAGAATCCAGTACTGACGCCAACAAACAAAAATAGGATTAACTTAGAAATATTACTAAAACTAAAATCAAGTCTGACAAAAAAAAACTTATTATAAAAAATTTCAAACAGCAAATCAGAAAAACCCTACAATATTCTGGTCCACCACTATCAACAAACTCCTACATCTAGCTCACATGACTCAACCTAGCCCTAAAAAGATGCACCAGGAGAGTTCTTTGCTAACCAATTTAGCTCGTACTTTGTAAATTTTGTTGCCTCTCTCTCTCTTAAACCCACAATCTTCTACAGTTAGTGTAACACCTCCAGACCCTGAAGCTCATTCCCAAGCTTTCAATCTTCAGCCCATCCAAACCTCCACTATCAAAAACTACATAAAACTAGCCACCACCTTTACCCCAAACAAATTACTAGCTGAGCACATCAAAATAGCTTCAAATGCTCTGGCATACCCTATGTCCATCTTAATAAACCGGTCTGTAAAGGAAAGCTATGTTCCTCCTCCATGGAAAAATCCTACATACTTCCACTACATAGAGGAGAAAACTCCACTAACATGTACAATTACAGGTCCATAGCCATCCTATCCCCCCATCTAAACTACATTACTAAAAATGCATTACTTTCTCCTACTCTGCACGGTTTCTGTCCATATCACAGCACCACTATTACACTACTAAGCTTTGTTGCATCAGTAAATCAAAGCAGAAACAACAATAACTTGGTCTCTTCTATATTCCTTGATCTGTCCAAAGCCTTCAACATGGTATCACACCAAAAAATTGCTATGCAAGATATATTCTTTAGGCTTTGATAAAGTCTCACTATCCTTGTCTAACAGTTACCTCTCTCAAATAGACAATAAGCTGTAAAGTATCGAAACAACATCTCTTCTTTTCTGCAAGGAACCATAGGAGACCCAATGACCTGCCTTTAGCAGCCATCATCCAATATGTAGATTATTTGAGAATCATCTGCTCTGCCGAAATCATGGTTAAACTACAACAGTAGACCCAAGAAGCTCTCTCACATACTGAGACTTGGCTAACTGACTCAGAGCTCTTTCAAACCCCCCAAAAATCCAAACTTTTCTTATTCATCCCTAAATGACTATCTGACCAAAAACATTTCTTCTCAATTCTATCATCAAGCAATACCAAGGTAGAAATGATAATACTTGCCAATGTACTAGGGGTTATCGTTGATGAAAAAGTAAAATTTGGCCATCACATAAAACATGCTTTAAAGAATACCCATCAAAAACTTGAAGGCCTCACTAGAGTCAAACTGTACCTAACAGAGCAGGCTAGGATAAGCATTGCCTCATTTCTCCTCATCAAAAAACTTCCACATGAAACCCCCATATACGTCAATTTACAATTCAAATAACTCTCCTCACTTTGCCAGTGCTATGATAAAATTGCAAAATTTGCTGCCTGTCACCATCATTATATAACATATCACTATCTCACAGTAAAGCAACTTCAGTGGTTGGAATTAAGTCACTATTTAACCTGCTCACAGCTTGCCATGGCACATAAGCTCATATATGACCCAGATAAATACCCAAGTCTAAACAATATTCTCCATCTCTACAGTCCCAAAAGATCACTACGCTCTTC
This sequence comes from Protopterus annectens, assembly GCF_019279795.1. Lineage (NCBI taxonomy): Eukaryota > Metazoa > Chordata > Ceratodontiformes > Protopteridae > Protopterus > Protopterus annectens. The sequence continues at coordinate 1,529,862,618 of NC_056746.1, forward strand.
TAACAAAATGTTGAAAATGTAACAAAATAAAGAAATACTCCTGGAGACTCCCTATACTCCTCTCTCTTTCTCTCTGTCTCTCTCTAAAACCTGGAATTCCATAACTACACTTGCATGATCATCTTAAAAATACTTGGCTATGCTCTTGCACCTCTCCTGTGTTAACATAAACTGGGTCTCTCTCTCTCAACCTCTCTACTCTCAGTAGAGCCTCGCTAACCTCTCTACTCACTACTCCTAGTATGACCACAGTCTGGCCTGCTCTTTGTACTTCAAAGAAGCTCCGATATTGTTAACCTCATAATTTACAAAAAAATAATTGCTCCAACAAAGCTTAGTAATGCATTACATTATATGTCATTCATAAACAATCTGTTTGCATTTTTTGTCCTCATATGTAACAATGAATGGCACTTTTATTCTACTGTGTACCATTTTCTATATATTCCATAAAAAATCTTTACCAAACTGTGACTAAAGTATATTGACCCAAAATGTAGTTCTACTTAATATCTAAAGTATATTAACTTATTTTTCACTGTTTACTCATTTTATTGTGAAGCTTTTCTCCCTGGACCTCCATTGAAAATGGGCAGCTTGTCTATCCAGTTGGACCATCCAGGTAAACAAATGTAATAAATAAATAAATGAATAAATAACTAATTAAATACATACATACATACATACCTGCATGCATACATACAGAAATAGTCAGGCATACTCATTCTTTACTCTCTAGGCCTGATGAGGCTGGATAAGGGTATAGTAACAATAAGCAGTCTCTCTGATGCCAGGATTCACAATGTCTCCTCTGGTGTAAATATGATTATGTCCATTACTCAGGTGGAAATGTAGAAAGATATGACTGAGTTCTCCATAATCCATGCCTTTGTCTGTGACAGGTAAGATCCTAGTTTTAAACAGCTTTATACCATCTTTCAGAATGATGCTTAAATCCAGGAACAAAGTAGCAGGCTTCAGCAACTGGCTGGCTAATTTGTGTCATTCCTAGGTTGTCCACTATGTGACAGCAGGAGAGACATAAGTGATTGACAGGACCACCTGTTAGCTAGTAGCAGTCTATACTTCTCCTATCGTGGCTTCTACTGTCACATACTGTCTTTTTTAGACAATGTTCAACTTCTGGACATTCCTATATAACAAATTCTAACTTGTCCAACATGAAGGTAGCTTGACCAATACAATGCCAGAAACTGAAGCCTTTCTAATTCTTAAAACTAATTCAGATTTTTGTAATACAGTTCAAAGCAGTACTTCCATATGAAGTTCACAAGCTATCATGGGTTTAGCTCTTTCAGGAGCTATGTGAGGAACAGCTATATTGATCTGTAATTTCATCACCTTGCATCAGATTCCACATGAGAAAAATCTGGAACTTCCTGAGGTGACACTAAATAAAACTGGCTATCAAACAACTGCTAATCACTAGACCCCTTACATGTCCCTTAGTCCCATACTATGCATGAATAATACTTAACCAGGCCAAATAAATAAATAAATAAATATCAAACCTAACACAATATGCATGGATGACATTAACTACCCATTCATTAACTAGTAGCTTTATAGAATTAATGACAAATATGCACAATGAATATGCACAGCAACTTCTACAATTAATTACTTGTTGATTTTGTAAATGCCAGCTCCCTGAAGCAAATGGTTGCCCACCCCAGTAGAGGTACACTTCTTGAACTTGTCTTTACCAATAAAGTCCCTACATATACCCCACTAAGTGTATCTGCTTCTTGTGAAGTCTGTCCATCAGGCTGTTATCTTTTCCCCTTACAACTGACACTTTAGCCCCCTACCCAATAATTCAACTGTATTTGAGGACTACTGTAAACTCACTTGCATATCATTTACTCACATTATATATAAGAGACTAGAAATGGCAATATGCACAACATGACACTTCATTCCATTGCCACTGTATATACTTGCAAAGTCTACTCCTGTCTGTATAGCTGCATTCAAGCATCCATTTCCATCCATTATAAGTGCAATGATAAAGTCAAAAACAAGCCATACGGAGGAATTCTCAAATCAACAAACTTTATAAGAAGAAGATTGATCTACTAAGTACTTATGATAGATCCTGTGGTCTCCCCAACACACACACACACACACACACACACACACACACACACACACACACACACACACACACACACACACACACACACACACACACACACACACACACACACACACACACACACACACACACACACACACACACACACACACACACACACACATAAAAGACTTCAACTTGGCCTTGGCAAATTAAAGCCTTAATTAAGTATGCTATCAAAAAGGGAGAGCTACCTTTGGACTTAAAGTTACCTCTACTGTCAAAGACAATAACAAGGCATTCTTTAGTTCTGCTAGGAGACTCAGATATAATATCCTGCACTATTCCAAGGTGATATCAAAGGGTGCCGCATATTCGGATCCTAAAGCCATTGTTAATATTCCCACTGAAAATTCAGCTCTGATATCTGTTCACCTACTCCTCCACCATCCTTGCTATCCCCCTCCCCATTTAGCTGTTCTACCATTATCACCCAGGAATGGGTCCTATCTACACTGCCCAAAACTAAGAACTCTGGATCCATTTCTCATAATAATATCTCAGACTGCCACCTGATAAGTACAAAATATAGCTCAGTCCCTTTCAAATCTTTTCATCCTAAGCTTCTCCATTAGTTATATTCCAGATGCTGTAAGAGCTGCCATAGCAGTACCAATATATAAGGTAAGGCCTGCCTCAACCACAGGTTCTAGTAATTATAGACCTATAATCCAGCATCAGCTGTAAGGGCAAGCACAGCATTTTTGTTGAACTCTTTAGCAACATATGTGACCTATAATCTCCTGATCCAAATAAGTATGGTTTTCTGAAAGACAGATCATGTCTGTTTAAGTTAATCGATTTCTTTGAAAGGGTTAATGAGGCTTTGGACAAAAGTCATTCCATCCTCACAGCTTATCTTTCGCAGACCAGTACCACTGAAATCTTTCCTCATAACAGGTACTATTGATAATCTCAGTCAACTAAGCATTAACCCCAGTGCTGTCCACCAGAAAGCTAACAGACTTACAGATAGAGCTCATAGAGTAAAGGATAGAGAGGTACTACCTTTATATAAAAAACTTCACAAGTGATGTCCCACAAAGCTCAGTCCTAGCCCCCTTCCTCTTTGGCAACAGCTTCTCCATTGTGAAAACAGAAGTCAAGGAGCTATGCTTAACTAAATTTGCTATTGCAAACGGTCCTACAAATACGCATATATACTTCAGCAAGGGCTTGACCATAGTAGTGCCTGGTGCATTGACTGTGGGCTTAAATGCAATGTAAAAATGGGTAATGCAGTTATATTCAGTAAGTCAGACCTCCCAAATCATACTATATTTATTTTATTTTATTTTGTTTTATTTAAATTTGTATAGTATGGATAGGCATTGTTCAACAGTTGACCAAGTTCTGGCTCAGCTTGAGTTAGAGGATACATCAATCAACAAGTAGAGAAAAAAAATCATCATTAGCAAATCCAAGCAGTAATATTTAAGAATTAACCCGATTACAGAATAATGACTAAAGATGGAAAACAGAGAGGTTTAGAGTGACAACATAGAGATAACAATTAGAGGTAAGAGCCATGAACATGTGCAGTATTAGGTGTCAGGGTTTAGAGATGTTTTATATGAGTGAGTAGAATTACTCCATAGAAGTAAAAGTTAGATGAAGAGTTATGTGAATGTCTATAGGTTTTAGCCACCAAACGGGAGGCGGACAGTTGTAAAGTGATCGGCAGGGTTTTAAAAGATCACTTATGTAATGGGGTTGGAGTTGGGACCTTTGCACTGACTCTTATTCTGTAGGAATGTTTTAAGACATGATCTGAAGATTTTGGAGGCTCCCCCACAAAGCCAAGACAGTCATTAGAGAATGGGTTCATATGACAATGGGTTGACCTTTGATCATCACATATTAATTGTAGCTTGGAAATCATTCTACCTAGCATAGCTAATTTCCAAGGGCATCTCCTCTAGGACCAGGGAAGTTTTAGCTCCTGTCTATGTATCCTTCTTTAGACATATCATTTAATACAATATCACCCTCAATGTATATCTCTCCAAACACCTTGCTCAACTAGAGAGACCTCAGAGATTGCTAACTCAGAAAATTACTGGACTAGATTCCTTAAGTTACCCATGTTCATAGGATCATAGGAGGTTACTAGGCTAATAACCCTAGTGCCTTTATAAGCCTAGCCAAGTTTTACCCTTATTTCCACAATCAGAACCTTTCACCCTTGTCCAAAAGGGACATAACTGGAATTCCTGTGATGAATTCATGGTTACCCATCCAATCGTCCAGATTGCAATTTTTCTTTTATGGTCATTGATCACATCAAGGACCCATGTTCTACATGATAAGCTCACTTATAAAGAGAAAATGTGGATCATCAGACTAGGGGCTTTATCTTCCCCTGGCTTGAATGATCATTTTGAGGCATCCAATTCATATAGTTGTTGTTATATTTTTGTTGTTATATTTGGGTTTATATACTCATTTAAATAATTGGGACAACTGGGTTCATTTGTAACACATTTCATGTATTTGTGAACTAGTGCACTATTTTATTGATGCACTAGAGGGTGCTCCATGCTTCCTATATGAAGTTTATATACATTGCAAGACAGGAAGCTAGTGTTTGTCTTTATTTTGTACATCATGTTTGGTTGCTGATGAAGGATTTACCGAAACCGGTACAACCATGTTGGTGTACGGTTATGTTATGTTGCTGTCTTGAATTTGGACATTAAATGAAGATTGCCTGATTCCAGGAGTTTAGTGCTGGCTTTTCGTTTTCAAGTAGAGAGACCTCAGAGATTGCTAACTCAGAAAATTACTGGACTAGATTCCTTAAGTTACCCATGTTCATAGAATCATAGGAGGTTACTAGGCTAATAACCCTAGTGCCTTTATAAGCCTAGCCAAGTTTTACCGTTATTTCCACAATCAGAACCTTTCACCCTTTTCCAAAAGGGACATAACTGGAATTCCTGTGATGAATTCATGGTTACCCATCCAATCGTCCAGATTGCATAAGAAGAGGACCAATGAGGTGCTCTGCTTGACATGAAGCAGGAGTCTGTTCCAAAGGTGTCTCTGGGAGACAAATCTGTCCCTCCAGCAGGTTCTATTAATGTCACATACCAGGTTAAGGCCTTTAGAGCGAGTAACCTGTGTACCATTTGACTTGTGGACATGCATCATTTCCAATAAAGCAGGGTCAAAGATCGCCTCATATGCAAGGCAGAGATCACCTCTGAGTAGTCTGTATGAAACAGAATGAAGTGACAGTGATTTCAGGTGATCCACATAGGACAGATGCTGAAGACCTTGAATTTTCCTTGTGAGGAACTTTTGTGGTCTCTCCAATTGCTGCAGGTGCTTGGAAAGGTGCATACCAAAAGGGGTCTTGTACTCAGTTATTGGCCTGATGAGGGAAGAGTACAGGGAGGTTATAACTTATTTTTTTCTGGAGGCAATGCCTTTACTTATGAGATGAGCAATATAGAATGCCCTTCTTATCATTGTGGAGACATGGTGATCAAAGATAAAGTTTCTATCAACCCGTGTGCCCAGGTCTTTCACCATTGAGTATGTACTTGGGTGTTGTTATTGATGTGGTAGTTAGCAGGAACATCACTCTCACTGAAAGGGATGATAATACATGTTTTTGCATTGCGTTTAAGGCCATGACTTTGGCACTAGTCATTTGTTTGTGTAAGACCCACTTGTAGGATGTTGACATCATTTGGAGATTCTAAGACTGCTCCCAGTTTGCAGTCATCAGCAAACTTTGTCAGCCACAGATCTTTAGTTTTAGTTTGTACTTCTGAGAAATAGATTCCAAACAGTAGAGGTCCCAGGACTGATCCCTGTGGAACATTGCTGGTTACAGGTCTACTGTTTGAGGTGGATTCCCCTATTTTAACTATATGGGTTCTATCTGTGAGCCAGTTAGTGACCCATCTAATGATATACGTGCTGATACCTGGCTGGGTGAGTTTGTCAATTATGCCTGAATGGGAGATAGTGTCAAAGGCCTTGGCTAAGTCTGGGTAGGCTGTATGCACAGATTTCCCCTCATCAAAATATCTCATTATCCTTCATGTTGTATACTGCATGGTGATGTTTGCCTGATACTTTGCACTATAAAGTACTTCATTCTTTTGGATCTCCTCCACCTCAACAAAGGCAGTGGCACCATGAATACCAACAACAAACAAAAACCTCAGCCTTCATCAGCACATAAACAAGAGCTTTATAGATCTCTAACCCAATATCTTCCCGTACTTTGCAGCAAACTTCCGGTACATAGATAGCAAAGTAGTCTGAGCTACCTTTAAATACAGACTCAATGACTAGTAGAGAAATCTCAAAAAGTATTTATTAGCTACTTTTAAATACAGACTATGAGTGGAAGGGAGCTCTCCCAGTGCATGTGGGGTAACTCCTCCTTGATCAGAGTAGTTAATACATCACAATTCAATTTGTTTGTATGGCTAGACATCTCGCTGTAAGCCTGGTATCTTCCAGTGACCCTGCCAGAGAGACAAGGCTGAAATGAGCACTGATGTTTTTTGGTAACCTTCATACAGAATCTCAGGTTATGCACCCAATAATAGCAGCGACATCAATGCTGATCTTAGCAACTGCTCATAAAGTTGTGATAACCATAGTAACCAACAAAAGAATGTAGATTTTTAGGTCACAGACATGAAAGCAAGTAGTGCCACAGTTCTAATAGTGCATAATTTTACATTTTTAGTTAATGCTCATTCATCACAGTTACCCCATCAGCCACTTATTAAGTGCATCTCTGCCCTCCAGTACAACGACTCAAGAAATTACGTGACAGGAGGCCAGCCTAGCAGGCTCTGCTTTTTCTAGGTTGGAATACTGGCAGGTGCCTAGCTCACCAGAGTCTAGTCTTTGCAACAAAGAAAACTGATCTCCTGACCAAGCTGTGAGGGTGGTTTGAACTACTCGGCAGAAACCATTTTGTATCCTCTCACTGCGATGCAGTGATGCTACCTGAAATAAATAAGACGGACTATGTGAGGGTCCTGCAAGTAAAGACTGAAATTCTAATTTTTAAAAAAAAGTATCGCCACCTCCACTGTGTTGTTTTGTATCCTTATTGCAGTAGATTATGTCATCTGCATCAATTCCAGATCAGCTCTATCACTATGACGAAGACGATAAGCACATGCAGGCATCAGGGGATGTGGATGGTCCGAATATTACACTTTAAAAATTATATAAAAAGGTCAAAAGCTCAAATTAATGCCTGGAAAATTTCTCATTCCTTGACCACAGAAGGTAGAACAGTAGTTAGAAAAGGGGCCCTACAGGCACAGCTTGAGTACAGCCTTTCCCTTCTGCTGCCTCACAGAAAAAAATCCTTCCTGCAGATAACTTTTAACAAAATGTTTTGGTTCTTAACTCTTTCATGTCATCAAAACCACCACTGCCAGGTTTTTAAAAAAAGCCAAATGGCTTATTAACCAGCATAAAGGTAGGTGTATGAAGGATCCAGGTAATAAGTCTCACTTCAATTTCTGGCAATATCATTGAAAAATCCTAAAGGGCAGAATGAATATAAAATTTCTAGCTGGAGGTAAACAGTAAGACATCACAGTAAAAGTCTTGCAGTCTGCCTAGATTCAGCTGTAAGACTGAGTCTCCAGATGACTAAGGGTAGAGGGCACAGTCTAGATTTTTGGAACTTAATACCAGCTTGTAACCCAGTCTCCAGAACGTAGTCTTCCAAAAGCGTAGCCTCCTCCCACCATGGTCAGTAGATGTAGAAAACATCCTGAAGTTATAGTCTTAAGCAAGAAAGTATATAGTTAACCACATATTCTAAAAAAAACTATAATTTAAAACTATGGCAAATGTATCTAGATTTTTTTAAATTTAAATTCTACCACACTCATTGTAAAAAATAAATTATATTAAAAGCACATTCCCTGACTACATGCATGACAAAAGGCATCTGACAGTGTGCTATAAAATGGGCAGTGGAATAAAAAAAACTAAAGTGGATTGAAATATGGCTGATAGAGGAGAGCTATCATGAGAAGAATCACTGTACAACAGACTGCCATTTGGTTCAGGGCTAGGATCAATCCAGTTTTTCTGTACTTGTGTCAGATACCACACTGGGTTTGAAGAAAAAGACCAATTTGTATGTTGATGATACAAGGGCTGGTACAGTAAGTACAGAGTGGGGAAGGTGCTGGTCTTCATCAAGATCCATAGCAACTCGCATTACAGGCAGATGACTGGCTATGGGATTTAATGTAAAGATGCATAAAGTTATGCTCATTGAAGGGGGGCCCACAGAACATAAAGTCTTGGTGGGGGTCACCTTAAGCTAAACAGAAAAGAAAAACAAAATCATTTAAAGTTAGGAAGTAGCCCTAAGCTAAATCACACTACACAGTTTGAAAAAGCATCAGCAAAGGCCAGTATGTAACTAGGGTGAAGAATGCACACATTGGGGTGGAGAGATGCTGAGGTCATCTTTCCATTGTAAATGGCACTACTTAGACCATATCTGGGGCAGGAGTGGTTGGAATAAGAGGAGACACATAAAAAGCTATGCATATGTACATTAAAAGAGAGAAGAGAAAGAGAGCACTATGATAGCAACATGCCGCATTGTTTGGACACTAGCAAGAGTGTGAAATTAAAAAAAAACAAAGGAGAATGTGGAGTGGGGGGCAGCTGGAAGAGGCACTTCAATACAGAACTGGGAAAGTACAGTTTCAAAGAGAGGGTGGTAGGGTCCTGAAATATACTGCCTGAGGCTTTGACAGTATAACTTAGTACAAAGGTTCACAGTTGCTTTGGGCAAAGCAAGGACTAGCTACACAACAGTATGGAGTATACCATTGTAGACGTTCACTGCAATTCTCAGGTAGACTCAGCAAAGCATGGATGGTTTCAGACAGAGTCAGTAAAACATAAATGGTGTTCCTTCATAATCTTCATACAGAAAAAGTTGCAGTTTAGTATTCAAATTACTACATCAAACTCCATCAAACCTGACAGCTCTGTTTCAGTCTTTGGCTGATATTGTAGCTGATTTTTGAAGTTTTAGTGTGGAAAATGTCTCATTTTGGACAGCATCTGTATTTTCAGCCATAAAGATCCTTGCTCCTAGTGAAATGATCCCTCTCTATAACTAGTAATGTACTACAGCACGTAATGTTCTTGTTCTTATTGTTATTTAATAAACTGGAGAAAAAGAGCAAAGTAAGATCATGTGACACACCTAGGTATTATTCACTTTGAAAAAAAAAACAGGATAGTAAGAAAATGTATTTTTTGAAAAATAGTACTAAAAGTAATTCCTCTGTCACTGTTTTGTCAAAGTACAACAACAGGCAACTGCACTGGCAGACATTTCAAAGAAAAAATGGATGCCAGACATTCAGTAATCAAAGTTAGTGACAAAATAATTATACTTACCATATGTAGGGCAGTTTGCTGACAGGATAACAACTAGCTATCTGAGTGACAAATGAACCTTATAAAATTGAATTATGTATAATCAAATCCACAGTATTAAAATAAAACAAAACCAAATATTCAAAGTAAGTTATGAAACATAATAATTGACTGTCTTATAAGTATTTAAGTGTATTTACTGAAATCTTCATCCTCTTTTATCCTCACTGCTGAGAAAGGATTGTATCCACCCAACTCTCATACCAAATACAGTGACTCTGAGGTCACTCTAGTTCAGATATAAAGGGCATATTTAATTTTTTTAAGGGAAAACTAGAAGTTATGCACTTACCATAACATTCCATGTTTGTAGTCCATCTCACCTATATTCTTGCTGGTTGGGTTTGGAGCCGACTCGGCCGAATACTAAAGCTTGAGAGATAGGGATTAGGTGCTAGGGACGCTGTCCCAACCAGCAAGAATTACGGCGAGATAGGACTACATAACATGTAGAAGTTATGTACTTACCATAACGTTCCATGTTTGTAGTCCATCTCGCCTATATTCTTGCATCCCACCCTCCTTCCCCCTCCCATTCCTGGAGGAACTGGTGGACAAAATTATCTGCCTGCAGAGATACGATGACTTTCAGTCTCTTCCTTGACTGAATTATAGTGATTTGTAAATATGTATATATATTTTATGTATATATGTTTATATACATATAGCAGATAAGGTGCTTCTTGTTTGCTTGCAAACAAGATCTGGGGATGTAGCCTGGGGCATCATGGGATAGGGATTAGCCTCGAGCCACAGAAAGCTCTCAAGCTTTAGTATTCGGCCGAGTCCGAGCCGAGGATTGGCTCCGAACCCAACCAGCAAGAATTACAGTGAGATAGGACTACATAACATCCAATGATTTCCTTCACTCTGACGTAGACCAGCTCTGGGGTTAATATATTTTGTATTTAGGGTACTGGGACTTTGCATCAACATGAAGGGTACAGGAAAAACAGCTCCCTTCCAAAAAAGCATTGAACATTTTTTTGTTTTACTTCACAACTTTCTTTCATTCTATACCTTGTTCTATTCACTATGTATTTTGATCATTGCCATAATTAAATGAAATTGTGTTTATTTTGAAACAGACTTTTCTGCACTACAAATATTAAAATCCAGTTTAGTTTTAAATCAATCTTTTCATTAGATTTGGTTGATTTGACCTACAGTCCTTATTTCTGCTTCACATACACTTACATTAGAAGTCAACAAGCTGTTTCAGGAGTGGCTCATATAAAAACAAGTGGTATGCAAGTTTCTTGCCATAATTGTTTGTACACTGCAGAATAAGAAATTTACTGCAGCAAAATTATCTATGCATCATCTGTTATTCATCTGTAGGTTAACAACACAGAGCCATCAGGATCAGCTGTTGCTGTCTTTCCTCCATCATTAATAACTTTGCTGTGCTGAATTGTGACATAGTTAATTTGTATGGGTTTAAAAATGTTCATGGCTGCAGACAGAGTTGTTAACATTTTGGAGTTTAGCAAATTCACTGCAACATGATGTCCTTAAAACACCTTAGCAATCCTTCTTTCCACCTTTTTATATTTTATAATTACTTTTTTAGTATATTTAGAGTCCTTTTCAAAATGTTGTATGGTAGTCATTCAGTGGGCAATCTTAGTAACTGAATAATTAATAATACTTATAATGAGAAGTGCAGGCTTCTAAGAGGACAGGGGTATCTGAGTGAAAAAAAAATGCACCTTGTAAATTCAAATGACTTACAGTCAAATTCAAACTAATAAAAATATTTTTTTCTTTTTCGTGGTACTTTTTGGCCCATGCCATGGGACCACCAATATTCCTCCAATCAGATTCAGCCCAGTCCTCATGGTAAAAGGGGCTTGCCCAGTACATTGCAAGGTCAGCCTTCCAGTGAGGCCATTATCCAGGCAGCCATGAAGGTTTTTTGTGTCCCTATTTGCATCCCTGTTTTCCAGTCAGTATCTTCATCCCCTGTCCTGAGCCAGGTAAATCTTGCTTCCCCCAGACTGAGCCCTACGACAACCATCCTGGCTTGTCCTTGAACCAGGAGCTACTGAATGTATGCCCGTCAAATAGCTTCTTTTCATCTAGAATGTGAGCTATGCTGGTATTTCTAGTATTGTTCTAACCACCTCCCTCGACAGTGATGTGAACACCCATATCACCACAGGGACGACCTATGTCCCTCAATCCTACATATGTGTGCTCCTTCACATATGCAGACATGGGTTACCATCACCAGCTTGGGTGACAACAGTACCTGTTCTTCCCTCTGTTGAAAATGTTTTCCATGCAAAGGCCTCCTCCTAGCAATTGTAGCAGCAGGTGAGCCAGTATGGAACATAGCATCCTCCTCTTTGGATAGGTGAGCCAATAGGGAACCATAGCACCCTCCTCCTTTCTCATCTGCCTGTGCTTGCATCTTCCTCTGCATGAGCCAATATTTGAACACGGATCATCAGAGATACAATCAGAGCTTTATTCCTGTATGACACAGAGCCAGGTTCAAGCTACATGCAATCTTTGATTATGCATTCTTATCTATGGGGAACTCAGTGTCACTTTAATTATATGCTTTGGAGGTAAGTACCCCTTTTAAGAAATAGACAACATATTAGTGCATAAATGATTCATTGACCATCTCCAAGCAGACAGGTGTAATGCATAATCAAATACTCAAAACAGCAGCAAATATAGTAAAGATAATTAAAAAAGGCACTTATATACATTTCAACAGATAATTAACATATTACATACTTCTAGACTAGAAATTGCAACAGATGAATATTTAAATACAAAGAAGTAACTGTACATCTTATTACTGTTTTGAGTAAATGTTTTTCTTAGAAAAAAGAACTGTGGAAGTATGTAACATATATACTGGTTTAGAAACAACCGATTGACTTTATCATAGTCTGCTAAATAATGTACATTTGTTAGAAAATGTTCTGTCTGTATCACAGGGGCGGCCCATGCTATTGGACTGCCGGACTGCAGCCCCCTCAACTTCAAACAAAAAAAAATAAAAATAAATAAACAGAAAAAAATAGAAAAAAAATATTTTAAAATTTCGCACATGCGCACTGCTGCTGAGACAGTCTGGAGCATGCGCAGATTGTCTCAGCAGCAGTCCTGATTGAGAAACATGGACAGGAGCGCTCCCACAAGTCCATGCAGTTTTAAACTGCATAGACTGCCTGGGAACTCACTGGGGAAACACATCGGGGTCGGACTGCAACATCAGCAGTTCGTCAGGGGAAGGATCTCGGGTCTGGATTGGAGTTTACTGCAGGGGAAGATCTCACGACGGGCAGGGTCGGATTTGCACGGGTTTTCAGCTGCAGTCTCATCAGGGGAAGATGTGTTTAGGATTTATGGTGGTTTTGCAGACAGGGATTTGGATTTACTACAGGACCAGGTAAGTGGATGTACAAGGGGGGGTGAAAATGCCCCAGGTGCAATATACTGGTGGTTAGACTCATGGTGGTGTGGTAGGGAATACCTCAGGCTTGAACCCTGTACCTTGTATGCAGGTGTTAAAGACCTGAATTCCCTACCCACCACCATTTGTAAAAAATTGCAGATTTTTGCCTCATATTTGATCTGATCTATTCCTCATAATATCTGTGGTTTGTAAATATCGCAATGCTTGATATTTGATGGTGCAGTGGTAGCATTGTTGCCTCCCAGCTGCAGGTTTTTGGGTTTGATTCTTGGCTGGGGTGCCTTCTTTGTGGGGGTCTGTATCTTCTCCCTGTGTTTGTGTGGGTTTGCTTTTGTGTCCTCCCATGTTACAAAGACATGTCTGCATTATTTCTTCCTGGGCCTCTGCTGAGAATTGTTTTTTTTGTTCCAAGTCAGACTGTCCTGATTAACAAATGTTAAATAAAATTGACAGGCATTTGAATTTCAGACTTCAGGTTTCTGAATGTTTACTTCCTTACATATTTGATGGTGCAGTGGCAGTATTGTTGCCTCACAGCTGTAGGTTTTCTGGTTTGATTCTTGGCTGGGGTGCCTTCTGTGTGGAGTCTGCATCTTATCCCTGTGTTTGTGTGGATTTGCTCTGGTGTCCTGCCATTTTACAAAGACATGTGTCTACAGTATTTCTCCCTGGGCCTCTGCTAAAAATTGTTTTTGTTCCGTCAGAAGTAAAATTGACAGGCATTTGAATTTCAGACTTCATATTCTTCAGAAAATACATAGTAAAACAACTTTGTATTCTAGCAATAAATATGTAGCAACACAACCTTTTATTATAGCAATTTTTTTAAGTTTATAAGATGGCTATTTGAAATTTGTCCTTATTTTTGGGACTGTAATACCCTGTTAGTGGCTTTGTCCAGGTTTTTTGTGCTAAGGTTGACAGCTATGGCAAGAACTGAATTCACTGAATATGTTTGAGGGCTGTATTCCCTCATTACTGGGTTTGTCCAGGTGTTTTGTGCTAAGAGGTTGACAGCTATGGTGAGAAATTAATTCATTAAATGATAGCCATTTAAGTTTCAGTCTTCCTCTCTTTCACAAAGCAGCTGATTTGGCGTAGTGGTATGTTGCTCTTGACTGTTTTGCACAGGGACCTTGGCAGTAAAATGTACAGTGGTAACACAGCATTTTTCTTTCACAAAGCAGGTGATTTGGCATAGTGGTATGTTGTTCTGACTCTTTTGCACAGGGATCTTGGCAGTAAAATGTATGGTGGTAGCACAGCATTTTATTCTAGCAGCTTTCCAAGATTATACAAGCAATGTTTAATGTGTCCCTGGTTTTTGCCCTTTTGACCCGCCCCAATAAATTTGGCTTTTTCCAGACTTCTTGTGCTGTGAAGTTGAGATGCAGTTGAGTATTGAGTAGATTTTACAAGGAGCTGAGAGCTGCAGGGGAAGAGAAGTTTAGTGCTGATTATGCTAAGTCAGCTCACATTGCTAATAGCACAACAGGTTGTGTACTTGCTTTTGATGCAGAAGGTTGTTGGTTCTACTCCCATAAGGGGTGAATGCTGCCGTACTGAAAGTTAAGATACTAACTATGAGCCTGTTATCAGTTTGCCATCCATTTCCTATTGCAATATTACTAGCTTATTTTAATGTAATTTAAGCAATTTATTCCTCAGGGGCATCAGACACTTTATTTTTCGATGAAACCATGAAATATAAAGGTGATTGCTAGCAGCAACCTCTTCATTACAGATTTATTTAACGTGGAATTATTTAGATTACTTTTTTACTTCTTCAGAGATTGTGCATATTTACTGATAATGGTGGACTGTAGAATTGTGCATATTTACTGATAATAGTGGACTGTAGAAGTTTGAGTAGACTTTTATGATGGAAATGTTCTGAATTGGGCAGTTTTGTTTCATTGTTTACTGGAAAAATGTTCAAAGCAATAGGAAGGTGTATCAAAGAGCACATGTATGTTTCATATGCAAGGGGCCTATGATTTGAAAACAGCCCAGAATAAATTTTTATCTGCCACGGGTAAAATGTATTTTCTTTGAATGTGGGTTTTAATGTTGTTTCAATGAATGCGAGTTTCAAGGGCAGAGAAGTTTTAATGCCAAGTTTGTTTAGCAGATGTCTTAGTGTTTGTGCTGTAAAATGCAAAATAAAACTTTCAAATAAAGTTCAAATCATCATAGAAGTAAATCAGTATGCACATTAGTGTTTATGGTAAATGGAGTGAAATAGCAAAGTAATGGATCATTGGAATGGCTGCAGGGGGAGGCTCCATTCGACCATGGTTTTGTGAGGGGGAAGGGTGGCAAACTTAGACAGCCCCAGCTGAACTATACCTCCCAACTGTCCAGATTTTCAAAGAATGAATAGATTTTTTGCTTCTTATTTTTGGTTTGTTCCTCATAAAATTTGTGGTTTTCTGGCAAATCATTTAAGAATTAAGTCACTAAATAATGACACACTAGTTTCAGACTTCATAACCTTCAGAAAAATGCATGCTAAAGTAAGACCTGTTCTATCAACTGTCCCAATTTATACAAGAGCAATTTTTAGTACTGTTTATATGTTCCCCCAATATATTTGGCCTTGTCCAGATTTATGTCCCAGTTTATACAAGAGCAATTTTTAGTACTGTTTATATGTTCCCCCAATATATTTGGCCTTGTCCAGATTTATTGCATTAACAGGTTGAGAGTTACATGCAAATAAATTGCTTTATAGAATTAGGCATAGCCAAACCTCTGAACTGTCCCTGATTTTGGCTAAAAATGTTGCTCTTCCCCTAATGATCCCTCCGCAAAATAGCAATTTTGGAAGAAAACATGGAGGGTTTATAATTAAGAAATAACTGTAATAATCAGATTACTTTTATTTCAGAAATGCATGTAGATTATTTTATTTTGTCAACTGCTCAAGTTAGCAGTACTAATATTAAAGTGTCCCTTCTTTGACAGGTTCCCAGCTGTATTGTGTTGCTATTTTATATTTTTACATCACATTTTTGGTCCATTTTTCATAAAATTGTGTTTTTTTGGCAAATTAGTGACAAATAATCAAAGACTGAAGTTAGAAAATAATGACAGACATTTGAGTTTCAGATTTCATACGATTCAGAATATTCATACTAATGCAAGACCTCTATTAGCTTTCTAAGTTTATAAGAGCAATATTTTAAAAATTGTCCTTATTTTTGGGCCTTTGTCCCATTTCTTTGTATGGCTTTGTCCAGATTTCTTGCTCTGAGGTTGAGAGGTATGACAAGTGTGTCAGGGCCATCACAAGTCAGCCAGAGACATTTCAAACTGTGACATACTTGTTACACCCCACTCCACCATGTAGTGACTCTGGATGTGTCCAAGCAAGGCAAGGAGTAGTTATGCAGTGTAAATGTGCAGTGTGTCCCCCCCATCCAAGTTAGACACAAGTACTACAGTGGCTTTTCATCTGTCCTTGATTTTGCAGAACAGTCTGGTTTCTGTCATATTTTTGTACTGTTGATTTATGCTTATTACTCAAAGTGCCTGTTGCTCTGTGTTTAAGTAGCAATGCTTTAATGACCATAAGCTAAGCTTGTCTGAGATTGTAAGATGCAAGTAAGCTTTAATAAGCATACTGTTAAAGAATTGCCAACATTGAAAGCCTTTCTGTTGTTGCCATGCAGAGAATACTTGACTAGATAATGTATAAGCCTTGGGTATTAAAGGACAGGATTCCATTATTTTAAAAAGCGCATTACACTTGTTGAAGACTTCTAGTCATCTCTACAGACTTTACCTGTAAACTAAACAGAATTCCAATCATGTGTGGTCCATAACCTGTACAGTAATCCTTTAAGCAATGTATCTTGAGCTTGTTTCTTGTTTGCTTTTCATTTTTTACTTTCATGTTTTCCCCATGAAACAAGTAGATAGTTGTCAGGCAGCAGGTCTTTTTTGGATAAGAAACATTTTTACAAGTGGGGGCATCACAGAGATTTCTACTTTCAGCATGTTAGTTGGTACTTTAATAAAGCTGAATATAAATTATAATTAGAACTGCAGTGCAAGGAGAAGTGGTTTGAGTTGAGTGCTTCTGGTTTTTCTTATACTTGATTTTGACTGGCATTCCAGTAATGTATTTAAAAAGTAATTTCTTTTTTCATGCCTCACAACCTTTTGTTTCCATCTAGATATTAAGTAAGCTGTCATGCAGCCAATGCATTGAAATATTTTTATTCTTCTGCACTTATTTTTGTCTTGATTGGACTCTCATAATGATGGTTTGCCACCCAGGGCAGCGTATTTAATTAAAGTTAGTTTTTGTGGTTTTGAGCATAGCTCCTCCCCTTTCTAGTTGACCACACCCCTTCCCCTTGACCCCACCCATTCAGCTGTCTCCTGCAGCCCCCCTTTGATTTGAAGTCACCAGCCGCCACTGCTGTATCATATGCAATACACCTTAAACTTCAAGACAAACACTTTTAATCCTTTAGCTGTTCAATTTAACCTGTTTAAAACTTGTAGATGTCTTCATAGATGCCAGTGCTTATTCTAGTACAGACATTTTTTTAAAATCAATATCTTTGTAAAGAAAACAACATTTGAATATATGCACCTAGCTCATAATGTAAGAGCAATCTTCTACCATTTAGTCAATACAATTTAATTTTCTCAAGTAAGACATAGCTTTCCTAATGAAATCAGATTCCTAGAATGATGATTTCCTACTTTGCAGCCACATCAATTACTCATTAACATGCATGATTGAACAACAAACTAGAAGCATTTATTCTAGAGAAGCTAAATCTGTGATTGGCACTGATTCAGATTTTGCACAAATGGTGTTTAGGCTTGATAGGAGTTGACCTTCTTTGATCTATCTTAGACTAAGTAGATAGACAAGACCAAATAATTCATGTCTTTATTACTGAACATTTTCCAGACATCTGACAATATTATTGAGAATTTGAGGCTATATTACCGTATTTCCCTGAAAATAAGACCAGGTCTTATACTTTTTCCCCTGCCGAAATGCACATTAGGGCTTATTATCAGGGGATGCCTTATTTACCCCCCCCCCCGCCATACAACAATCTACATTCACTCATTTATTCATGTACAAAAATCGACATTTATTCATGTACACAAATTTACATTTATTTGGTACTTTTCCATTATTGGGCAACAGTTCTAGGTAATGCGTTAACAGTTGTGTGAGAATCCTACATAAACAGTGCAACAAACATTTCACCTTCAGAATATCTGCACCTTGACTTTCACATTGCAATATTTCATGCTTAACAGAAAGTGCAGAAAAATCTCATGTGTATTGGAGGAGAGGAATAAAACAGGTGAATGCCACTTTATTCCTTACCCAAGCTGTAAGAGAAGAATGATGGAAAGTCATAAAAATGAAGTCTGGGAACTAGTGGCCTTACTTTGTAATTACCCCTTGATAATGAAACACTACCTTAATACAATAAAGTCAAAAAACTGACAAGAGCTTGCTGGCAGCTGAAAGCAGAAGCAATCTATTCTGCTGCCCCGATAATGGAAAAATTATTCAAATACAGTCATGTCATCTTCTTCTGGAACATTGTCATAAGTCTCCAACCCCTGAATTCCGGCCTGGATTTCTTGCAACTTCATTTCCTGTAGAACCATTGGCCCCAATCTGTCATGCCTAGCAATAGAGCTCTCCTTAAATGAATACTGCTTGTCCATGTAGCCTGCTCATAGTGCATTGGCAATACAGCTGTCAGTGATTTTATCCCATGAATTCTTCACCCAAGTCACGACGTCTTGCAGGCTAGGCTTCACAAAGTTTCCATGCTGATTTTTCTCCATTCTATTTTCAATATAGTCATTGAGTTCCATGTGCAAATAGTCCTTGAATGGCTTGTTTATTGCAACATCAAGAGTCTGGAGATAGGTAGTCATTCCTGCGGGAATCATTATTTGATCTATTCCTCTCTGTGCAAGGAATTTCTTCATGTCTTTAGCTCGGTGAGTGCTGGCTGAATCCCAGACTAGCAAACCTCTTTCGCCACCTTGCAAAATAAGTGGCAGCATTACATCGACCCACTTCCTTATAACTACTTGTCTGCACCAGACCTTTTTGGTTTCAGGAATGTAAATGCCTGAAACACATTCAATCTTATCTTTCTTGCCCTTACTAATGATTAGAGGTGGGGTTTTCTTTCCATCTAGATGAATTGCCAAAATACAGTTAACACGTGCACTTTCGTAACCAGTGGAGGGAATGTAGATTGACAAGGCACCCCTCTGATCAATTGGTGTTTGAGATCCTTGGCCCATAAACACTGCAGTTTCATCCATAGCAATCATGTTGGAGAAGTTGGTATTTAGAAAAGTCGATGCCATCAACAAAGGACTTGAATGCAAGTGCACGTTTAATAACTTCAGTATCTTCCAGCTTGAACAGCGTTGTTGATCTTCTTAGAGACAGTTCATATCACTGAAAGAAGCCATCCAGCCAATATTGTGATGCTTTGAATTCTTCTTGGGATATTTCTAACTGTGGTGCCATTGCAAGGGCAAATGCTTGAATATGAGCCCTGCGCACAACCAAAGCCTTTGCTCTCCTGTTAGCAATCCATTCACAGATGATGTCTTCCAGCTAAGGAAATAATGGTTGCCAACCTGATCCACACTTGCACTTCTTAGCATTTCCCTCGTCGGCCTGTTGACTGTGGTTATTATACCCTGCTCACAATTTTCAGACCATTCGGAGATCCAACTTCTTCTCTTTGCAGAAAGCCATCAGATTCTTTCCCCAGGAGTCCTCCATGATTCCTTTCTTATACTCGACAGAATAGCTCTTTCTTTTTGCACTCATCTTGTCTGGGGGAGCAGTTAATTGAAGACTTACAAGACAGGAATGGCAACACAAAATGGCAACAGTTAGGAAGACACAACCACACCTGTTTGTTATCAAGTGCACACGTTCTATGTACGTTGTCTGTACTTTGACCAATCAAAGTACACTTGCCAGTTTTTATGGGCCAAGGATCTCAACCAAGTGTGAGTGAGGATTAGGGTTACATTAAGAATCGTGGAGGACTCCTGGGGAAAGAGTCTTACAACTTTCTGCAAAGAGAAGAAATTGGGTGTCCGAATGGTGTGAAAATGGCAAGCAGAGTACGATAACCTCAGTCAACAGATGTCAATAATATTATTATTTTATAATTCAACATGTCCGTTGTGTGTTGTTGACGATCTTAACTGAGGCTTATTTTTGGGGTAGGACTTATATCATGACCACCCTGGAAAACCATGCTAGGCCTTGTTCTCTGGTTAGGTCTTATTTAGGGAGAAATACGGTAGCTTTCTGTATATAAAAGGTTATATCTTCAAAAGGATATAACCTATACTAATGAAATGTTCATGGAATGTTACTAGGAGACAGCTATAAAATATTCTTAGACTGCTGTCATTGTCTAAAATCAGTGGAGTAGATGCATCTATGATTTTAATGGGATTTTTCATATTTTTTAATTTTCTGCCATGGCATTTAAACAGATTGAAAACGTCACTTCTATGCCAAAAAATATTGTGTTTTAAATCAGGTGTTGCAACACCACAATGCATGTATGTTTCTATAACTTTTATTTTTTCCACTTAGAGTAAAACTGATACCTCTGTTTTTGATCTGTACTGAATCCTGTAGAAATGTTGCAGTCTGGGATGCGTAATGTGCAAAAGAATCTTCACGTCCTCCCTTTGTCTATGTGAGTTTTTGATGGGTAGTCCAGTTTCCTTCCACATTCCAAAGATGTGCAATAGGGTGAATTGTCAGTCTTCTACATTTTTGGGAGGTGCACATGCTGTGTGTGACACAGAAAGCAGGTGTGTGTATTATGTAATGGTTTGGCATCCCATTCTTAATGAGATTCAATGCCTTATGCCCAAAGAGTACTGTAACAGGTTCCCCTACCGCAAACCTGTATTGGAATCTGTGAGTAACTGGCGAATGAATGTGGCAGTTTGTGAAATTTAAATGGCACTTCTGAACTGGATCTGGCCAGACAAACATGAGGATGCAGTTCTTTAATGGTATGAGGTTTTCTTTTATCCACTTTCAAACTGGACACTTGGATAATCAATACCACACACAACAAATATTACAAATTTTAAATTTAAAGAAATGCATGCATCCTACATTTGTATATGTAATTTGCTCTTGTCACAACGGTATTTTGCTCTAAGAATCAAAAATAGGAGAAAAATATCTCTATTTTGACAAATAAATATTTTTATTCTCATGCCATAGCAACATAATACTGATATTTGTTCATATTCACTACATGAGCCAAAATATATCATAGGCGAAATTGAGTCGAAAACACTTGCCTTGTTAGCTTTATGGCAATATAGGCCTACTGTTTGCCCCTGCCAGTATATTGATGTATCTCTGAAACAGACTGACTTTTTGATATTTGTGAGGCCAGGGGTAATGCCAGGCTAAATGACCAGGTAACTTTTTCTTTTCTCTGGTTCATCTACAACCAGACTGTTGTTCTCATTGCTAGAGAAATGTGTTGCCTTTTGTCTTTATGAATACTAAAGAACAGGGAATGTATTTTGAAGTTGGATCTTGTTGAATCTCCAGCAGTGCTGTCTCCTCTTGTTGAACTAATGAACAAAGATGAAAGATCAGGAACTGTCCTTCTGCCTGGATGTAATTGCTATAACCTCTAATATGCTTAATGCTTTCATATCATTATGACATCAGGGTGAACTCAAAGCAAAGAAATGTGTGCAGATGTGGATGTATATTAGCAATTGCTGCTATGATGAGTATAATAACTGGTTTTATTACTTGTTTTTCCAGTGACAACATGATAATATCATGGACATTGAGGGAACTGGGGAATAAGCATTTGTATGTAACTATGTATGCTATCAAAATATGCTACATACTAATGCTGTCTTGTTTGTGTGGAACCATTTGTGAGTACTAATTATTAATTTACAGTTAAGACATGTATTTCTATAGTACAGTCTAGACATGGAACTTAGATATCTGGAGTGTTTCTTTTTGTCTGTATGCATCCTATATATTTTATTACCTTTTCTTTTATTTCTATGTGTGTACCAACCTGTGTATATTTTACTCTGTCAGGCATTGTGGTTGGCATTTATTTATTTATAAGAATATTTATACACTGTTATTTATC
This sequence comes from Protopterus annectens, assembly GCF_019279795.1. NCBI lineage: Eukaryota > Metazoa > Chordata > Ceratodontiformes > Protopteridae > Protopterus > Protopterus annectens. The sequence continues at coordinate 1,529,884,870 of NC_056746.1, forward strand.
AGAGAAGAGGGTATTCATTATTTACATTAGTGGCTAACAAGCTACGTGGCACACATCTCTCATTTGGCTACTTATTTGTATTCTTTTAACACCAGCAGGTAACAGGAAGTCTCTGGGTTTTCGAGGGCAGTGGCAGTGCTGCAATGTCAGGAAGAAAACTTTGGAGAATTGAAGAATTCTTCCAGCCTTCCAAGGGAGGTTTGTGTGTGTGTGTGTGTGTGTGTGTGTGTGTGTGTGTGTGTGTGTGTGTGTGTGTGTGTGTGTGTGTGTGTGTGTGTGCGTGTGTGTGTGCGCGCGCTCGCAAGTAACACCTTCTGTGAAGGGCAGTTACTATGGATAACAATTGATGGGAAGACACTGGTTCAAAGACATGTTAGTGAGACAAGGACTTGGGAAGGTCTTGCCCAAGACTCAGCTCTATATGTAAATTGTTTGCAGTCCAAACTGTGTGTGGTGGTTTGCCACTCATATCCAGGACAGCAGTGCATATTCCTTTTATGTTCCTAGGGCCAGGTTGTATTTTGCAAATTAGTTGTTGAAACAGATTTGTGTACTTTCTTGCTATTACTTCATCCTTGGCTGGCAGTGGTGGGATTCAAGCCCCAACTGTGCCAGCCATCTTGATGTCGGTGGGTGGTATCCTTCCATCTGGGTATCAAATTTCTGGCAGTGGTGCATCTGTACCATCATATTTAGAGGCAGGGGTGCCAGTCCACACATACGTTTGATGGCAGGGTTGGAATACTGGAACTGTAGTTATTCAGCCTAAAATTTTTTTTTTTTTTTTTTACCAAGGGTGTGTCTGTTAATCCTCATAGCCACAAGATAAAATATACAGGGGCCTGTTTGTGCACAGGTATTGTTTTTCTTCAAATGTCTTAATTTAGGGTCTGATGGAAAATGAGCTCTTCTGACAAGTATGCTAAAATGTCAGTGGCACAGCTGACAAAGTTATGCCACATAAGTGGAATCCAGCAGGCTAATATATCCAGAGAGGAGAAGGTGGCAGCTTTGTGCACAATGGAGCACGAAGAATATGTCAAAGGACAAACAAGGACAGTCATTTCCATCGAAAAAGGATTTTTGCAGCCCAGTTAGAACTGCAGAGACTGGCCCTTAAAGTGAAGTGCATGTAACTTAAAGTAGCTGAGTGGCTGCAGCAGCTTGAGGCAAGTGGAGAGAGTGAGTACATGTAAATAAGAGAAAAAAGGTATGCTAGCATGAAAGGGAGATGATCATCCTATGCCAGAGGTGTGTGAATCATGGAAATGGGGGAATCATACCCAGGAAACCCAGAACAGTACAAAATATTTTCCTCACCATAAGGAGGAGGTGATTTGGATTGTTTATATAGGCTTTGAGAGGATTTGTATTCAAGATGACCACTGGCATTCGGTGAGCTTTTTGACTCTTGCTCATCGATAAAGCAATGCATGCAGTTTCTGATCTCAGCGGTGTTGACTGTTTATATTATGCTAATGTTAAAGAATGTTTGTTTCCTTGTTTCAAACCAATGTCAGAGGTGTATATAAAAAGAAGATAAGGGAAATAAAGGAGAAAGGCAGATGAAAGTATGACTGAGTATATCGCAGAAATTAGCACTTATTTTCACAGATGGGTGAGTGGATGTGATCTCACCCCATTTGACATATTTACAGATATTTAGTCAGGAAACAAGCCCTTAGCCTTATGCCTGAGAACATGACAATTTGATTAGCATATGAGGACTGTAACACTGTTGCACAGATGGGGAGAAAATGGGACCTTTGCCTAACTAGCAACCTACCAATGGATAGGGGGACTCAACATTGAAAATGGGTAGAGGAAAAACCATGGGACAGTCTACATCATCCCAAACAGTTACATAGGACAAGGAGGAAGCCATGGGTTTGGGTACATACTCAGGTTTTGGGGGGTTAGTTATTTCAAATGTAACCAAATGGGGGCATGTATGATTTTGTTATCCACCGAGACAGAAAAATTTTCAGGAAGCATCAAGCAACTGGCACTATGACAGTGGTAGATTATTTAGAGTAAACAGCTATCCCTAACTATCACAAATGTCTCTGTCCTATCCATCTAGAAGGGAAGGAGGCCATTGGCAAAAGGACATGGTTTCAGATATACTCATAGTCAAACCTGCAGTGATCAGACAAGATCACTACTTGCCTGGCCAGTCCAGTCCATTTATGGCCTTAGATAGGAAACCTTTCCAACAACCTTTGCTTAGGTCTATATGGATTCAGACTGAGAGGCAAGACAGCAAGCAGCTGACTGTGTTTGAAGAAATTCTTGCTGATGTCCTAATAGGGAATGACTTTGACAGTATAGTACTTTGTGTGCATGTTGTTATACACAACCAGAAATAGAGGCAAACATGTGGGGAAGATAGCAGTGGATGAGACCCAGCTTGAGCCTAAACCTCCACCTGAGACTGGTGATCTGGCTACTTTAGAGGGGTAGATGATCAATAGCAATGAATGAAGGCTTGAGCCACAGCAGGGTAAAGATAGTGTGCTTCCCTTAGAAGGTGACACTTCTAGACGAGAGGTAAGTTTTAGTAGTCTGCCAGATCTTGAGGCACCACTGGCAGGTGGTATCACATTTTCTTTGGAAGGGGAGTTGGGGAGGGCCAGTAAGGAGGAGGTGAGGTAGGCTCAAATCTCAGACACTTTCAGCATTTGTGGGAGGTAGGCAAGGAGGCTCTGTATATTCAAGGCAAAACTGAGACAAAGGATTGTTACACTGGGAATGGACCTCTGAAAGAAAGCTACAGGGAAAAGTAATATAGCAGCTGATAGCACCCATCCCTACTGACTGGCACTTCTGGTCAAAGCCCATGCTATGCCATTTGAAGCCATATGGAAATAAAAAATACTAAAAGATAGCTTATGCAGAATTTTTTATTGGCCTATGACTGTAAGGATGAAACAAGGTACTAGAAGACCTGTGAGCAGTGTCAGAAGTTTGGCAAGGGTCGACACAAAACCAAGGCTGTCTTGATGTCGTTGTCTGTTACTGAGGAGTCATTTCAGAGGATAGCTATATATTTTTCTGAAGCAGGTTTTTGTTACAACGCTACTTGTTAATGATGTTTAATTTTCTGCAATTCCCACTGGAGCTTTTCTTTCTAGGCCTCTGCTGAAAAGGGACTCTTACTCAGTCAGACTATCAAGGTAAATAAAAGCAATAAATATATAAATAAAATAGTTATGGTTATCATGGGACCTTCCACAGGTAAGAAATATAACTTGGTGAAAGTGGATTATGATGTTACAATGTGCTCATAAATGGTGGCTCTGTCTTACATTGATACATAAAAGGCAGCAAATGCTTTGCTAAACATTTTCAGTAGGGTAGGTTTTCCTAAGGAAAATACTGATAGACCGAGATGCCAACTTTATGTCAGACCTACTGGCATGTTTCTTGAAGCACGCTGGGTTAAAGTACCTAAACACTATCCCTTACCATCTAAATGGTCTGGTACAGAGATTTAACTCTATCCTGAAGATCATATTGAGGGTACTGCAGGCCAGTTTAAGAAGGAGTAGGCAAGTATCTTCCCTATCTTCTGTTTTCATTCAGGGAAGTGCCCCAGGAATGTACTGATCTTTACCCTTTCAGGTACTGTATGGTCACAGGGTAAGGGGGGGTTCCCTGGATTTAATTCATGATAAGTGAGAGGATGAGTGTGATTCCCAAAAGGAGTCTGCTATAGAGTATGTCCTCAATTTCAGGACTCGACTTATGGAGCTTCATGGATGGCCAAGGAGTACCCTGTATTGACACAATAGCAACAAAAGCCGTAGAATGACAGAACAACCAGAGTCAGAGAGCATTCTGTATTGCAACAGGTGATGGTACTTATTCCTGTAAGGCAGAAAAAGCTGCAGGCAGCATTGGAGGGTCCTTTCATCATTGTAAAAAGATGGGTGATGTCAACTAAATGACAAATTTTCCAAGTAGGAGGTCACAGTACAAAATCTACCATGTTAACATGATAAAGCCCTATCATGGCAAAAATGCCCTGGTACTTAGTATCTGCAGTGAGTTGCAGGAGGAGTCAGAGGGGGAAATGGAGTTAGACCTCCTCAGTAATGCTTAATCTAACACCTCATGGATGGAGTGGCCCTGTCCCCACAAATAATCACAAGCAAATTCAGGAAATCTGAGCACTATTGCAGGAGTTTGAGGATATGTTTACTGGTAGGCCAGGGTGCACCTACCTGGTGCAGCATCATGTAGAAACTAAGCCCCAGGGACCCATCAGACAAGATCCTTAGAGAGTACCTGAAAGAATTAGACAAACTCTGAAATAGGATCTGAATGACATGTTGGAACTTGGGATAGTGCAGGAGTCCAGCAGTCAGAGAGCTTCAACAGTGGATTCTGAACCAAAAGAAGAATGGCAGCACCCGGTTCTATGTAGAGTACAGGAAATGGAACACTCAGTCAGTTGCCAAGGTCAGATGAAGGCTCACAGCAGGTAGGTGGAGATTGACCAAGGGTTTCCAACAGATATCTTTGACACCTACAGCCAGAGAGAGGTCAGCATTTGTGACCCCACTTGTGTTGCATAACTTTATAAAAATGCTCTTTAGTATGAAGTATGGACTCGTAGATCACATTCTAGTATGGGGTGGGGATTATGACCTATCATATGACTATTACAGATGGTCTGGGCAGAACGTATGCCACATGTCAGGGCAGATTGCAAAGGGTGAGGCTGAATACTAATACATGTCAAGGTGAGTATATGACAGACATCTTATCTGGGTCACAAAATAGGGTGTAAAAATAATTAAGCCAGAACCTGCCAAGGTTGAGGCTATTCAGGCATGGCCTACCCCTACTACCAAAAGTTGCTAGGAACAGCTGGGTACTACAGGAAATTTGTTCCCCAGTATAGTACAATAGCTACCAGCATAGATAGACCTGATAAGGTTGTCTGGCCAATATCCTGTCAGCAGGTATTCCAAAAGCACAAGGATGCTCTTAGTGGACCCCCCTGTTCTAGCCAGTCCTGATTATAGTCAAGAATTAATTTTACAGATATATGCTTTTAACAATGGGGTAGGGGCTGTACATAGCCAGGTTTCCACAGAGTATAAAAAACCCTATTTTGTACTTGAGCAAGAGTGGTCTGCAACCATAAAGAAGAAATGCGTAGGTATAGGCTAGGCTTTGCATAAACTACAACCCTACTTGTACGGGAGAAAGCTCACTATGGTTACAAACCATACACTTTTAAAATGGCTACACAGAGCTAGTGGATAGAATAGGACACTTCAACGATGGAGTTTAGCCTTACAATCCAAAAACATGGCTATCTAGCATTGGCATTGTAGTACCAATAGAAATGAAGATGGTTAGTCCTGAAAAGGTATAGGGTAATGTACCAGAATACTGCACCTTTATCTCAAGCCTCATTTCTTCAGGTATGCCTTCAGAAGACTAATTTAAGGCAATAGGAGACAAATTGTGAAGTCAGGGGTAATACCAGGCTAAAAGAAAAACAATTGTGATGTCATGGGTAATGCCTAGCTAAACAAACAAATTAAAATATATTTTTCTTCTTCATTTGGTTCATCTGTAACAAGAGTATTGTGTCATTACTAGAGGAATGTGTGACTTTTTTAACTTTCTGAATATCGTAGAACAGGGGAATGTCTTTTGAAGTGTGTTGGCTCTCCAGACTGGCTGTTTTCTCTTGCTAATTGAACAAACAAAGATGAAAGACCAAGAACTGACCTTTTGCTGGGATGTAATTGCTATAATCCCAAATGAACTTAATGCTTACATATTATTAAGACACCAGGGTGTGCTCAAAGGAAAGGAAGCAGACATGGATGTATATTGACAATGGTTGCTTTAATAAGTAAAATAAATGGTTTTACTACTAGCCTCTCTGGCAACAGTATGATGACATCAAGGACATTGAGGCTGGGAAATAGAAATTGTATATAACTGTGTATGCTATGAGAACAAGATAGATGTTGATGCTGTATTGTTTGTGTGGAACTATCTGTGGGTACTAATCATTAACTTATAGTTAGCACAGTAATGCTGCTTACTCTAACCCTAATGCTGTCCCTTTCCTCATCCCTAACCCTATACCTTAATGTCATTAAAACCTTCGAGTAACACTATTACAGACAGACTCAGACAGACAAACATTCATAAACACACACAAACAACACTACATCTGTCCCCTAATTTAACCTTTATTCTTACCCTAAAATACACAAACTCATACACAGATACACAACACCTATCCTTCACTCAGTCTCAACCTAAACCTAACTCACATAATGATACACACACGCTCTCACCCCAAACCCACTAACCTGTATCGACATTCCATACCATCAACATATACACCATTTGGCCATCCACACCGTCAACATTAAATCACACCCCTGTGTTTATCGAACAAACATATATTCAATCAAATGTAGGGGAACCATATATCTATATATCTCTTTGTGCAAATGTATGTGCATGTGTTTTATATCTACTTGCATATACAGATATATATATATATATATATATATATATATATATATATATATAGTTACACTTCAGAAGACCGAACGGCTGAAATATTGAAGACCATATGGTGGAGACCATATGATCGATATTTCAGAAGATAGATCTTTTGAAATTGTAACAAAAACTAAAAAAACAGTTAAAGAACATGGTAATGCAGGGGGGCAAGCCCCCTGTGGCCCCCACACCCCCCCTACTTAAATATACCAACTCTGAGATCGCACTACAGCAGGGAATAGGAAAAGCTCCCATTCCACGCTGTATTGACAGTGTAGCATGATCTTGGAGTTGGTAAATTTAAGTAGGGGGTGGGGGGCACAGCCCCCCACATGGGGGTGAGGGGGGCTTGCCCCCCTGCATTACAATCTTCTTTAACTGTTTTTTTTTTTTAATTTTTGTTACAATTTCAAAAGATCGATCTTCTGAAATATCAATCATATGGTCTTGACCATAGGGTCGTCGATATTTCAGCCGTTTGATCTTCTGAAGTATAACCATATCTACATACATATATATATATATATATATATATATATCTATATATATATATATATATATATATATATATATATATATATATATACATCAATCCAGTACATATGTGTGTGTGTCTATACATATATATATATATATATATATATATATATATATATATATACATATGCATATACATATATGCACACACACAAAAATGCACACACACAAACACAGACATACCTAGATAGATAGACAGAAATATAGCTATGTGGTCACAGCTAGAAGATAAAGGGCACAGCTTATAGAACCTTATCATCTGTGTCCCATACTATAAAATATGCAGTAGATAAAAATGCCTACCTTCACATCAAAAGATTCAGTTAAGTGTTGCCAGCTTTCGATAGACAGGTGCCACCCTTTATGTGAGATCACAGTACAGTGGAGCTAGAGAAAATGCCCTTTTCCCATTATTGTACAATTCTAGTTTTGATATTTGACAACTGGATATATATCTATATATATATATATATATATATATATATATATAGGTCTAGAACTATTCACTGAAAGCACATTTCACTGAAAGTTATATATGGCCTTTTCCCCACTGTAGTTTGACCCTGGGGTTAGAATATATAGTAAGGAGGACTGTTGTGGGGGGCGTAGCGCCCACCTATTTTAAATATTTTGAACTATACACATGGATACTTGCAATTTCAATAAATTACTCTTTTCTTAGCTTAATATATCCAAACTGTGTGGGGGCTATGCCCCCACACCCCACACCCCCTTACTATATACTTGTTGAATAGATGTACCTAATAACCACTTCAATGTAAGTACTTTTTTAATCAACAACAAACTTCTTCAGAAAAATAATTACACATTTTCACCAAGCTTTTTTTAAAACTTCTACTAAAACTCTGCTCAAAGTCAAATGATAAAAATAAGCCAGTCATAATCATGTAAAGTTTCATAATGCTAAAATACTTTTTATGTAGACAGTATCTATTAAACCAGGGTAGAAAATAGCTCCAAATAAAATTGCCAAAATAATTGACTTTGCTCTAGGTAAGTGTTGAAATTTACTTCTCATATATCTAAAATTACCTGTTCAACCATTAAAAATAGATTTTTTTTAATTATCACATTTAATGCTGCTCCCAGTAAGCCCATTTTAAACCATTTCGTAATAGCATAACAATGCTTCCAATAGCTTTTCCTATGTAAAAGACTGAACAGAAAGTGCAAGAAGCTAAATAAACAAATCCTTTTAAATTACATTTATAATAATCTTTAACTCCAAGCACCTTATTATTATTAACCACATTGAAGAATGGAGAATTATTAATAAAACTACATTTAGAACAGTGTCTACAAGAAAAGTACCCTTTTTATAGTATTCCCTAGTACTCCATACTCAGAGTTAAATTATTTTTCTATAATACCATTTTCAAAGCAATACTCACCTTGTAAAACATTTTAGTCATACCCTCAAGAGTCTTACTTAAACTGGTGTTTCTTAAAATAACTTTCCAGGTTTCAAATAATACCTTAAAATATCTTTCACACCAAAGAATAAGTAAAACAGAAAAAAATGCCACCTTGATTGGTAACATTCCTAACAAAAAATCTTTACCAGTCAACTTGTCTGAATTAATTAACTAAATTAGGAACAAACTTTGTCTCTCTATTTATTAATATTTCATCATTAACTTAATCAAGGTTAACAAATAATCTCTGTTTGGGAAAAACTCACTCAACTACTCACATTCATCTAATAAAATAAATTCTTCAGAAATTAGTTTGTATGCCCTTACAAACTGACCTTTAGTAATATTATTTTTGATGTGCACAGGATTGGCACTACTAAAATGTGAATATCTATTTACAAAAATCTGTTTCTGAAAAACTTTAGAACTTAAGGCCATATTCATTCCTGTACATAGTGATGTCCGAATACTTTATTGATGTTTTACCCATATTCACAGTAAAAGATGAAAATATAATTTGTTAATTCTAAACTTTTAAGAAATCCCATAAATACTTCTCAAGTGCCTTTCACTAAAAATATTTTTCAATAAATCACGTATAAAAACACACTATTCTGAAAATAAGTATTAGTAGACAAATAAATATCTTCCCACTAACCTAAAACCCAATTTGTTTATATCAGGGCCATGGCAGCTCCCATCACAGCTCCCTTAATTTAAAATCTTACCAAATATGAAAAAGTTATCGTACAGTATTAATTCCAATATTGTACACAATTAATTCCTTTATTTGTAATACTGGACTGATCATTTTCACACCTTCTTTGTTAGGTATACTAAAACATAATGCTACCACATCTACTGTTACCATTAAATCAAATTCATTCTTTTTACATAAAAATATTTAGTCTTCCTAGAAAGTCCCAAGAATCTTTAATGCATGATAGAACCTTCTTCAAATATCTTTCAAGATTTTCATCCAAAGATATGCCCAATGGCTCCATATTACTTTGTCTAGCAGCTACTATAGGCCAGAACAGAGGAGGAGTACTATTTTTATCACTCTTGTACTTACCAAAAATACCCAATCCTAGGGTTACCAACTTTCAAAAAGTTGTAAATATCTGCTGATATTAATTGATTCTCCAATAACTATAGAAGTAGTAAGTCATAATTATAATAAGCCTTATTGAGCTCTTTTTTTACTTATTATTGTGTAACTATTTTCATCTCATAATTCACAAATATATTCTATAACTATTTTTCTGATGAAGTTCATCATTAATTAAAGAATAAAAACATTTAAACTGAAGTGGATATTCAATGAATATATCCATCAAACAGTGTGTTTTGGTTTCTGGAGTTTGGTTGCATTCTGCATTATTTATTTGTATAGAATGATGTTACTGTAAACTTATTACCAGCTTGATAATCCTTTGAGCAAACTACTGGACTGAGGGCTGGATTCACGAAGGCTTGCACGGAGTTTAAGAGCAGTGTAAGCCGGCAGTCAGCCAATATGTCTGCCGAGCGATCCAGCAACAGCCGGCAGGGGCGTGCATAAGAGCTCCTAAAACTACTCTTGCATGGACAGCGTCATGTTATGCAAATTACCTAATTTGCTGCTGAAAGCTATGCAAATTAGATAATTTTGCGATCCAGGAAACACTAACCTGTCCGTGGAAGAGTAGAGTTATTTGCAGAAATGTACTCCTTTGGTAACGGAGTACCGTTCTGCAAATAGCAAAACAGAGCTATGACAGCTCCAAATAAAGAATGCATCCAGTTGAGGAAGCATGCCAATGGCCAAATATAAGGCCATTGGCATTTTGATCAGTTGAAAATTAATAAAAATAATTTTTTCCCCCGATCTCTGATGTTTAAACATAGCGCAGCGCCGCGCAAACGTGCGGCGCTTTAAAAAAACGGAAAAAAAGCCAAAAATAGGCATTCTTATTAAAAATATTCTTCTGCCATGCAGGCAAATGGCAGGCTGAAGACAACATGGCTACTGAGTAGCGGTTGCTAAGGGGGGAAGCTCATTTCGAGAGATGTAACCAAGCATTAGTAGGCAATCCTATGCAAATGAGGATAAGGATAGTGAATCCCAATTTTCCCTGGCATGTGAGCCATGTCCCTGGAGTGTAAGTGTAGGAGTAGGGGAGTAGTAGAGTAGAAGATAGGTGACATCATGAGGGGGTATGTATGAAAGACTGTAAGCTCATTGGAGCAGAGTGGCTTGTGTTTGCTGTGAGTTACTCAGGATTGGAAGAGGTGTGTCTACAGTAGTTTTAACTGAAACCCAGAAACCGAAGGTGTACACTGTGGCTATCACTGAATTTTCTTGCAAACCTGCTTACACCGTGTGCACGCGTTTGTGCATCTGTAAACCTGTCTAAGCCTGTGTGCACGCGTGTGCACCCGTCTAAGCCTGTGTAAACCCGTCTAAGCCTGTGTGCACGTGTGTGCACCCGTCTAAGCCTGTGTAAGCCTGTCTAAGCCTGTGTGCATGCGTGTGCACCCACCTAAGCCTGTGTAAGCCTGTGTGCGCACGTGTGCACTCGTATGTGCGTGTTTGCGCTTGTTTGCACGGCACTGCCTCCTGTGGAAACAGAAAGGGAAAAGGAAGGAAAAAAAGTAGTAGGAAGTTAACCAAGGAGAACTAGCAGAGCTGCCAGGTGAAATCAATCAGAATCAGCCAATTACACAGGCAGTACACTAGCCCAGCCCAGCACTTAAAACTCTGCAAACAACAGTCCCCCATGTTTTTCTCAGAAACACTGCAACACTGCAGTATACAAAGAGAGTAAAAACTTAAAAATCTTAACTCAGACAAAAAATGTTAGGGGCTGCCATTGCTATTATAAGGCAACATGTGCAAGATGCTGAGGGTGGTGCCATTGCGAATGCTGCTGAGCAACACAGTGAGGAGATGGAGAAGAGTGTACAGACCCAGGGTAACCTACCAGGGGCTACATGAGCTGGAGATAGTGGAGCGCTATAGAGTGGACAGTGACCTCCTGCAGCAAATTGTTGAGCTGTGCAGGCCTCGCCTCACACACAGAACCAACAGAGGGGAACCCATCCCAGTGGAAAGCAAGGTATGTGTCAGCCTAAGAATACTAGCAACAGGTACCTTCCAGAGACCAACTGGTGATATAATGGGGATTTCACAGGCATCAGCATCCAGGGTACTGCACCAGTTCCTGAATGCCATGTCAGCACATGTCGGTGATCATGTATATTTCCCCAATTCATGTGAGGCATTGGCCAGCAATATGCGTCTCTTCCAGCAAATAGCGGAATACCCTGAGGTAGTGGGTGCAATTGACTGCACACACTTACACATCAAAGCACCAGCCGATGAGCGGGGTAGGGCCTACATCAACCACAAGGGCTTCCCCTCCATCAACTGCCAGGTCGTGTGTGATGCCCAGGGCATAATACTGAATGTGTGTGCTGGCTGCCCTGGAAGCTACCACGATTCCCATATCTGGCATCTGACGCAGCTGTACCAGACATTTGCCAATGGGGACATCCCTGATGGTCACCTAGTGGGGGATGCTGGATACGCACTGGAGCCGTGGCTGATGACACCCATCAGAAATGCACACACACCTGAACAAGAACACCATAATGAGGTACACGCACAAACACGAAATGTAATCGAGTGTGTGTTTGGGATGTTCAAGTCATGGTTCCTGTGCCTGGACACATCTGGTGGAGCCTTGCAGTACTCACCAACTACATGTACCCAAATAGTCATGGTATGTGCTATGCTACGCAATATGATCCTGCGAAAACAGCTGCAGCAGGTACAGCATGGGGCAGGACCAAACAGCCCACCACCATTGCCAAGGCCATCACAGGCACAGCGTGACTCAGAGGAGGAACAACCTGAGCCTGCCCCAGTAGGCAAAAGGAGGCATGCCCAGTATGCCTTGGCCTTGGCAAAGAGACAACGCATAGCACATACACTGGCTCAGTAGGAACCCTGGAAATTATACCTCTCTCTGACTCACACATAAAATAAAAGAGATGCCTAACTTGACACTACCTGTTTTCAAACATGTATAGGGAGTGTGTACCATGTGCATCTGACATAGGCATCCCTGCAGCACCACCTGAGGCATGATTGCCATGTTTTAAGCAATGTAAAGCAGTGCTAAGCAGCTTTTACCACTATTTTGTATATGTAAACAAAATTGCACGTGCTAACTAGCGCAACGTCGGGCAACGTTGAGCAATGTTGGGCAAGGCCGGGCAAAGTTGAGCAAAGTCAGGTAAACATGCTCATATTTGCAGTACTGTTCCTTAAGCAGTCTGGTCTGCCCAGCATGAAAATAAAAAGCAGTGACAGGGCTCGAACCCAGGATACTGTGCACTATAGTCACACTACTGAACCACTAAGCCATAACAGCATTACACTGGCACAGACACAGCAGGACAATTGTACACTAATGCAAACAGAAAGAAATGCTGTATCATGATCCTAAAGAGGCATATGGGTAACCTCCCCCACAGGCCTATGCAGACAGAGAACAGCAGGCCAGGTGGTGTGATGTAGGTTGGGTAGGCTATGAAGTCGCAATCTAATATACGTGACATTGAATGCTAAGACCCGTAGCACAGTAGTATGCCTCAAGCCAGTACGATAAGCAACAGTACAGACTGAAATGGTGTACCTTACATAGCAGTGCAGGCCTAACAAATGTGTATAAGTGTCAGGTGAACCCCTCATCCTATGTGCACCCACAGTAACAATCAGGTGTGCCCCCGGGTAGAAATGTACAAAGAATAGCTGTCCCCCCTGTATGTAGAAATGTTGATAAGTCTATGCAAAGTGCCTCATGGAAGCCCTGCAGGCACAGCATGATCCCTGTTGAGTTATGACACAAAGGTGAACCCTGCAGTAAAAATACAACTTGATTTTCCACACACATATAGTATAAATGCATATACTGGGCGTGCTCACACACTTCAACAAATGTAATGGATTTCATTCAGCAACATACTGAAAGGTCATACTGGGCATGCTCACACACTTCAATAAACGAAGAAAATGTCAGGCAACAACATACTGAAAGGTCATACTGGGCGTGTTCACACACTTAGGTCATGTCTGAGTACAGCAGTGGGCCACACCTATCTGGCAGTTGCATGTTTCACCCCAGGAACCTGTCACTATTCACCAATCCTGCCTTGTGCACACAGTTATATGAAAACAGACACATATAATATATTGGAACCCTGTCATAATCAAACTATGTACCACAAGTACTTAAGTTGTTCACAGAAAGTGAAAAAGCAAAGAAGATCAATAAACCTGCAATCAGTATCATCAACAAACAATGTGCACTCCAAATATTATCCAATCCATGTTCTGGCAAAAGAATCTGTGAAGGCGTCCATAGAGAACCATGATGCTTCCTTCCGCAGTTCCGCTATGTCATAAATAGCAATGTACACTCATATATGTCCTGAGTCAGTGCAAACTGTAAATGACTGACACTGCCAACATCCTGTCAGACAGGCCCATACATACATACCATCCTCTCACTGACAAAAGGCCCTATCATCATACCTGGAGACTGTGAAAGCACAGATATCACATATAGAATGGGTAAACAGCTCCTTCCAAACCTGAAAACACGGCGTCCATGGGATTACATTGTTTCCCTAGCTGTGTCATAAGTGAACTCCAGAACAAACAGAGCCTGCACCTGAACAGTCTGTTGAGACTCACCCTCTGTACAGGATATGAAACTGTTGAATGTGTTACAGCAACGTTTGACACACTCCACAGTTGTTGGTGCACAACAGAACATGGGAACTATTGTCTTATAAGCCTATTAAGCCTGATCTGCAAGGCCATGGAATCCATCATGATGGAACTCATAAACAGAGCTATTGGGAGCCTGCAAACACCCAACCCTACCAATTACGGCTTGGTCATGGGCAGATCATGGTTCCCAAATCTGCTAGACTGTTTACAAGGCAGTCACCTAGAATATACATCAATGAAATGAGCTACACACATCCCACATAGACCTTGAAAAGCCCTTTGCCAACATTCCAGACACATGTCGTATCCACAAAATCAACAACCTGTGCATAAATATGTCTGTCATTTGATGGATTGCCAGCTGGGGCACAGATAGATCACACAAGGTAAGAACTGTGGTCTCCTGTACAAGCTGGTAACAACTGCTGTCCCCCATGGCTCAGTCCTGGGACCCCTCCTGTCTGGTGTATACTTTTCAGAAATACAGACAAACACACGAGGGCTATGTTTAGCAAAGTTTGTGGATGACTGCCAAAATGTTGTCATAATCGATGTTTAGGACAACAGAGATATCCTTAAAAAGGGTCTCAGTCAGACAGATATGGTGTCAAACGTATGTCCTCGAGCTACAGTCATACAAATACCACATAGGTGCCAACACCCTAAATATGGAGGTGATAATAAGGGATCTATGGACAAATGTGGATAGTCATCTGTACTTCCAGAAACACATTCACAAAGTGGTCAGAAAATTATGCTATGTATTCCCACAAACTGCCAAGGTCTTTGCATGTAAGTCAAAGAAGGTTCCCTCTACTCATCAGTCATCAGACCCGTCAGAGAGTACCACAACACACCTGTGATGAATCTGACTAGGCACCTTCAGCAGCTGGAAAGACCAATGAAGTACCTCAAAAGGAGGATTACTGGCCTCAAACAGTTGCCCCATGCAACAAGACTGAATTTAACTCAATCTGTACTCTGTTGCATACTGTCTACTCAGGAGATCTCTGCCCAACAGACAGGTCCATGTCATGGCAACACTCAGATCTGCTCTGAGTTACAGCTCAATGGCACTAAATATACAGACCCAACTGATATTGCCAACATCCTGGCAGATAGGATCAGTGTTAACCTTACCCCCCTCTCACCCATGAAAGAGCACATCACTATAATGGAAGACTGCAAAGTTGCTGTTATCACGGCTGCACAGGTAAAAAACACTCTCCAAAGCCAGTATCACAGCATCCATGGGACCAGATAACTTCCCAGGCTGTGTTCTACACAAACTACAGAATGAACAGGCACCACACCGACATACCATGCTCAGTCATAGCCGCACCTCAGGCTTTGTGCCTGCTGAATGGTGCACAGTGACGGTTATCCCACTACACAAGGGTGGAGACACCACAGACCCCAGGAACTAGCGCCCCATTAGCCTAATGAGCCTGCTCTACAAGGCCATGGACTTGGATCATCATACAACTTATAAAAAAAGACATTGGTAATCTCCAAACTCTGGACCACAACCATGTTGGGTTTGTAAAATGCAGATCATGTCTCCTAAACCTGATAGATGACATTGAAGCAGTCACCAGAACCGTAGACAAGGTTAAGGTGTTTCGCACAGCCTATGTAGATCTTGCCACGGCTTGCAACACCATCCCACACTCTGGAATTATAGATAAACCCATAAACTAGGTATAAATTGCTATGTCACAAGATGGGTTGCCAACAGGCTTACTGACAGAACACACACTGTGAACGTAGCAGACTCCAAGTATGACTTTGGACCAGTGACGAGTGCAGTACCACAGGGTCCAGTCCTGGGTCCTGTCCTGTTTTGTATCTACTTCCCTGAAGTAAACTTTAACATGGAAGGTCTGTGGCTAATGAAGTTTCCAGATGACTGCAAGCTAGGAGCCATAATTGTAAATACTAAAGATGTGGACATCCTACAAAAGGGCCTCACTGAGACAGATGGCTGGTGTCAAAGCCATGGGCTCAAGGTCAATGCCAAAAAGTGCATTGTCATCCCCTTTGTTAAAATCTCTGTAGCCATGAACTATAACATAGGCGGTAATATACTTAACACTGAAAGTGTGATAAGAGAGCTTGGGTCGCAGGTGGACAGTGGATACACCTGTGATAATCACATCCCCACAGTAGTCAGGAAATCCTTCTATGTGGCACACCTCATCACAAAAGGTGTCTCATGCAGAAAAGAAGAGAACACTGTTCCCCTCTACTCATCACTCACTAGATCCATAATGGAGTACAATGCCCCTTTTGCTATGTACCTCACAAGACATGTACAACAACTGGAAAGCCTGCAGCAATACCTCACAAAGAGCATTAGTGGCCTGAAATACATGCCATACACAGACCATCTCAAAATGCTCCAGCTGTACTCTCTCGCATATCGCCTACTCAGAGGTGATCTCTGCCTAACATACAAAGCTATGTCAAACACAGAGCTGTTGGACATGCTCCACATAAAACACTCACAAATCCTCTGATCTTCGGACCCAAAACCACGAGTGAAATACAAAAGGAAGGGGTGTATCCATTTACCTTATGGATACCCACACCTTCAGGTTAGTGGCACAGCATGAGGCCTTGGAGACCATGCAAGTGCAACTAACATTGGGCAAAGCTGCTTATCAGATTGTAGCCTGCTACAGATCACCTACCTTGTCTCAGGAACCTCACTCAGTATTCCTGAGAACAGTGGAAAATATAAAGGTCCTATGAAACACCATTATATGAGGAGATTACAACTACCCAAACATTGAGTGGGAGAATTACTTATGTGCAACGTCCTTTGCCCAATTGTTTCCTAGAGTTTAAAAACTCAAACGCCCTGGAACAGCTGGTCACCATGCCCACTAGAGGTGACAACATACTGGACCTGATCATCACCAACATGGGGTACCAGTGTTCCACGACAGAGGACAGAGATAAACCCCTCGCTGGTAATATCAGATCATAAAGTAATCACACTGGACATCCACCCCAGTCAAGGAAACCACTGTGAAGACATTTTCAAAAGCAAACTGCACACTTCCCAAGACCAAAGTGGAAAGTTCCAAAGCCCCCTTGCTATAGGATAATGCTATACAATCTGCCAAATCATTTACAAGTGCATTCTATGAGCATCTACAGGGATGCAGGGATCGAGACATGCCAAATAAAACCAAGATGCACTCCTCCAAAAACAAGAAACCATTCTGGTGGTCGTCGCCCATAAAAAGCTATACAACAGAAGGAGGAAACAAACACGATAGAGCAAACTTCACAAAAGGAAAGGCATCACTGATCATTATTAGGAAGACACAATGATTGCTAATAAAAGAATCCAAGGCCAGTTTCTAAAGACAAATTGCCAAGGAATGTAAGAATAACAACCACAAATCCTTCGTTAGCTATACCAAACATTTAGGTGGCAACTTCCAAATATGCTGTCAGCTACTGACAAATGGCAAGAAATACACTGAACCAACTTACATTGGCCACATCCTGGGGGACAGGTTCAGTGCAAACTCCACCGCCATCACCCCCAAAAGGGCCTGTGTCCATCCCAGAAGAATGCAGAGCCCCAGACTTCATGGACATGCAGGTAAAGACAGCCCTCTCCAAAGCTACAAACACAGCATCAATGGGACAGGATGGTGCTCCAGGCTGTGTCTTACACCAGCCCCAAAAGGAACTACACCCTCACCTACATTCACTGTCCAGACTCATCCTTACCACAGGCTATGTACCCAAAGAATGACATACGCCAACAGTCATCCAGCTCCACAAAGGGGGTGCCACAACAGAACCTGGAAACCATTGCCCTATAGGTCTACGCAGCCTGGTCTGCAAAGCTATGGAGTACATTATTATGGAACCCATAAACAGAGACATTGGGGACCTGCAGACACTCGACTATACCCAACTTGGCTTTGTTAAAGGCAGATCCTGCCTCCTAAACCTAGTTGACTCATTTGAAACAGTTACCAAGGACATAGATAGAGTTGAAAGTAGTCCACACAGCCCACCTGGACCTCACTAAGGACTTTCAACACCATTCCCCACTCTGTCATCATGGACAAGCTTATCAGCTTGAACATTAACAGCTATGTCACAGGATGGGTAGGCAACTGGCTCACAGATCAAACAAACATGTTCAGAGTTGCGGGTTCCATGTCCGACTATAAACCAGTCACAAATGGCATCCCACAGGTCTTGGTCCTGGGGCACCACCTGTTCAGTAGATACTGCTCAGAGGTACAGGCAAGCATGGGAGGAGTATGGCTGAACAGGTTTGCAGATGACTGCTAACTGTGGTCCATAATTGACTCTACGGCTGACACAGACATCCTCCAGAAGGGTCTTACAGAGACAGATACCTGGTGTCAAAATAATGCCCTCAAGCAGAATGCCAAAGAATGCATAGTCATCCCCTTTGGATAAAACAAAGTGCATACAAATTACCACATAGGTGGTAATCCAGTATGTACAGAGAAAGTAATTATGGCCCTGGGGACCCAGGGAGATAGTAAACTCTCCTTTGATGATCACATGGCCAAAGTGTTTAGGAATTCCGTCTATGATATGTTAGGCAGAGGTCACCTCTGGGTAGGCGGTATGCGACACAGTCTAGCTGTGGTTTTGTGGGACGGTCTGCATAGGGCATCTGTTTGAGGCCGGTATTACTCTTTGTGAGGTATGTCTGTGGCCTTTCCAGTTGCTGTAGATGTCTTGTGAGGTACATGCCAAATGGGGCATTGTACTCTATAATGGGTTTTATGAGTGATGAGTAGAGGGGAATACTGACCTATATTTCCCTGGATGACACACCTTATATGATGAGGTGTGCCACGCAGGCAGATTACATGACTAGTGTGGCACTGTGATTATCACAGGGGAGACTACTGTCCACCTGTGTCCCATGGTCTCTTATCACACTTTCGGTGTTAGGTACCCTACCACCTATGTGGTAGTTCATTGGTACAGAGTTTTTGCCAGAAGGGATGCCAATGCAGTTTCAACATTGAGCTTGAGTCCATGGCTGTGTCACCGGGCATCTGTCGCAGTAACTATGACCCTGTCTATCTATCTCTCTCTCTATATGTATATATATATATATATATATATATGCACATACATATATACATTGGTGTACATATAGATATACATATGGGCACATATACAGTCCACCTTTCATGGTGGGAATATCAATTATGCAAAGGTTGTGAGGTATACAGTTATGTAATAATATTGCACAGTCTTGTGCGGAATGCATTGAAGGTGTTCTCAGCCCATGTAGCTTTAGCAGGCCTCACGGGCTGCAACACTGCAAACCTGACAAATCATACCCACAGCATTTAACCACCACATGTCATATACCAGCACTGTATGCTGACTTGTTTGCCACACACTACAACCTACATAGAAATATGCACATAACAACCTTCAACAACATATATATGTCCATCCTTCACAAACGGTTGCAGTATGTCCCTTGCTCTATGCACATGTACAGATGCTAATATATCTGACACAGAAAGATCTCTCCATATGTGTGTGCCATACACACACAAGGTCCACACTGTTGTAAGTCCGTGGACCTCACGGCTGACCTGTTGGGCCTTGCTGCAACATGAACAGGTGTCACATGTGAGCACACAGTAATATTAGAGGGTGTATATATAGCTGCAAATGCTAGATTAGCATACTAGCCTGGTACAGCAGTTGTCAATGCTAAGCTACACGTTAATATGGCTATCATGCATTTGTTACTCTGTCACATCCATGTTTATATAACTGTATGCGCTACTCCCCCAAACAGCCATTGTACACACTACTGTACAGAACACAGATAACATGGATCAGATGTTTGACATTTAATGCGGAGCTACATATGTCACAGTTATATCCCACTGCACAGAGCTACACACTGATTTGTCCATGGCAGTAGTTATGCAGGGCATCTGTGCATAGATACGTACTGCTGCCACATATGGATGATTCAAAGTATGTAGAGTACTCTTCAAAAACATCTACAACATGCCAGTAAATACATATCTGTTACATACCTTTCCTTTGTATGTGTTTGTAAATTTCAGTTCCGTGTGTCTTTTTTTTTTTTTTTTTTGTTTAATTATATATATATTTTTTTTTGTTTATTATTTCTTTTCCTGTTGCTGTTGCTGTTGATGTGGATGTCGGTGTCTGTCTGTCTCTGTCTCTCTCTCTCTCTCTCTATACCTCTCCGTACCAGCAATGGAATGATTGCATGTGTTGACAGCAAGTACAGCCTGCTTTTATAGGTATTTGCACATGTACATGTGATGGCCTCTGCACAAATTGGTGGCCACAATTTGGTAATTGCATGCAGCCAGCTGTGTGGTGATTGCAGTACTCACTGTCATAGCAACCCAGTGCTATAAATTTCTAAGTCAGGTAGGCATAGCCCTTTCAGCTTTCCAAAGTGGGGCCCATGCTTGTCTGCTGTGGACACCGTTGTGTAAGTCAGAAGGTTGGTATACTTCTTATATCTGAAGCTAGGGTTGTAGCCAGTGATTTGAATGTTGTACTCAGACCTGAATGTTGCCACTTCCAGTACACAGTTGTCAGTGTAGAATTGTACTCACCCCTACAAATGCTAACACAAGATACGTGGGAGTATGTAGTTTCTTTTCTACTTATACAATTAGCTGCCATACATAAGTAGTTATTGAGATTTATTCATTTGGCACATGTACTGTTTGTGAACTGCTATACTGTGAATATTAATGTACTCACTTCTGCACAGTTTCTGCTTTTTTATTGTTGACATTAGCGCAGGATGCTCAAGAAAACTAGACAATTCCAGTACTGAGTATGCCTACCTACATCCTTGGTGGACCCTGAACACACAGGTATTTCGTACATTTGGGTAGGGATTGTCCTGCTATGATACTGTGTGGGGGTTGTAAAGTGCTGCTGTAACATTATTTACTGCTAGAATGGCTGGTTCTGTTTACCACAACAACTGCTGGTAAAGTTCCACAGAACAGGTTTTGTGTTATGGCATTCCTATCTTTCCTTTACAGTCACTCATTATGATGCATGATATATCTATTTCAGCAACAACCTGCTGTATATCTGTTGTGGCTTAGTGGTGTTTTATTTTGCTGCTGAGCAGAACAAGGGCCCTCACATGCAGGGTGACTAAGGCACTTTTAAGCAGTTGTAAGCGGGTTTGCGTGGGTTTGTGCGAAGCTTAGCAATACTTAGCTAAGCGCACACAAGCACACACTCGCACAAACCCGCTAACTACTGGTTAAAATTGCTTACTCCCGCGCTCATTTCTTTGAAAGAAAAGAAAATGGGGAGATAGGAAAGTGGTGAAAAAGGGGCACGAAGAGGGAAAGACAGTAGGGAAATCAGCTCGGGATGTGCAGGACTGGTGTAGGGAAGGTCCATAGCTGCCCATTTCTTTAACAGCAACAGCTGTGCATATGCTAGAAATTTGGAGGGAAATATGAAACCTTCCACCCCTGAAAGAGGGGTGAGGACAACAAAGTATGTTGTACTGCCAATCAAATATCAGTTTATGTGTCCAGCGGACATGTGTGCAAAATGGGCAGCTATGTATGGGGCGTAATTTTTTTTTTTTGGGAGCAGATTGCCCTTTTTTTTTCAGGTGAGAGTGGAATGTGTGGTAGGGGAAGTGGGTATACATGGGGAGGTAGGTTGGGGAGGTAAACAGACAAGACAAACAAGATGCATACAGGGGCGGAATATGACACATGTGGTGGGTGAACACCATTGATGGGGAAGGATGTTTTGAAATCACAAGCCCATGAGCCCACAGATGGCAACAGTGGAACTGAGATCCCCACCCATGGGCAGTCACCACTGCACCTTCACAGCCCAGAAGGTGGCTGTGCT
Organism: Protopterus annectens; assembly: GCF_019279795.1. Classification (NCBI taxonomy): domain Eukaryota; kingdom Metazoa; phylum Chordata; order Ceratodontiformes; family Protopteridae; genus Protopterus; species Protopterus annectens. The sequence continues at coordinate 1,529,907,097 of NC_056746.1, forward strand.
GGAGGCTGTGTAGGAGGGGCAGGCTCACCCGTGAGTTGCTCCACACATGCCACAAGCTGGTGTAGAGGATCAGCGACTGAACGCTCAATCTCCCTAAGCACCACAGCCCGGACCATTCGGAGGGTGATAGGTGGCCCTCCTCCAGCCACACTTGCATGGGGGGGGTGAGCCCCATCATCTGCAGCGCTTCCACCTGAAGGTGGCACAGGACCAACGGAGGAGGAGGTCCTGGGCTGGTCACTGGACCTGCTGGTGCCAGGTGCCATCGCCAGCTGAGGTGGGACAGGTGGGTCCGCTGGGACCGGCCTTCCCATACGTTCTAGGTTTAGGAGGATTTAATGACAATATGGGTTGTTAACAGCCAACAGCATTCCAAATTAGTTGTAACAGCATGCAGTAGTATTCCCATTAAACCAACACACCAGAGTTCCAACAGTTGAACAGCAAGCATAACACATGCACATATAGAACAACAGTGAACATTCCAACAGCATGCAGGATTGATTGGTGGCAACAGGCCACCAAGATTGTGGTATTTGAACAGGGTACATGCATCAAAGTAAATGCAGATATTTTTGAACCAATAGGACATATTTCCCAACAAATGTTTTGAGATTAGACATAGCCACTTGACGTGTGGAATTGAATTGTTTATGCACATACAGTAGGATGTAAAAAGATACCTCCATTAACAACTTATATGTACTTATAGTTTACACTACATTCCTATTGACTGCAGGTATATCCCCCACATGTATTATTACACTTGGCAATGTCTGTTAAATTGTGAAATGGGTTTTGCTAGTTCTTTATATACCTGACCTGTATCTGACATACAGACTGTCCAGGATGCAGATGTTACTGCTACTTATTTATATATTTTGTTTATATTTACATATCTACATATCTGGATGTGTTCAGGTGACATTATCAATTATATTTTAACAGCTCCCTACATTTCTAGCTGCACACTGACATTTCTGGAGAACACAATAACACGCTACTCATGTGCCAGATTAACCTATACATGCCGGCCATTAACCAACTGTTGAGGACTGTATATATGCTTAACAGCTACTGGCACTCCCTTCTTCCACTTTATATGAGCCTACCCAAGTGTGGGTTGACAGTGGTTAATACAACAGTAATATTTCTATAATGCAAGAGTACAACAACATATCGAAGAAAGTGACATGGACACACTCCAGGAATTATACCTTTATTAATTACATTACACACTTTTATAGAGGCTCTCTCATTTATTTGATATTACAGTGCATGCAGAAGACTTATTCAAGATGTATTATACCTTTATTAATGGGTTACAACTGTCTTTTTCATGCTCTCTCACTTATTTTATATAACAATACATGCAGAATAATTACAAACCTGCCTGGTGGTGCAGCCTTAGCAGCCTATCTGCACAGGCTTGCTGATTTGCAGCACGGACACCTGCAGCTGTGAGGTAAATGAAGTGATATTGAGACATATACCTATCCATAATATAAACTACAATAGTAATTCTTACATACTTCATTCCATGGCTACCTACTCAGTAGTGGGGCATTTTCCATCCCACGGGCCTTCTGTATCTACTGGTTCAGTTGGTCCTACTTCCGTCTCTTCAGGTCTGAGTAGTGGTGTCTGACCTGCTCACCAGTCTGAGGGATGCCTGTGGCACTGGTGAGATCATGTGCTAGATGGTTCCAGGCTTCCGCTTTGTATTCAGTGCCCTGGAACTGGCCCTGCAGGAGTCTGTCATCATGATTATGGACGAGGAGCCAAACCATCACTTTTGACTCCTCAATGCCCCACCATTGTGCTCGAAAACGAGAGCCCTCTCCAACACCAGTCATGCTGCCTACAGATGGGAGCTACAACCAGTTATGGCAAGTATTCCCACCTATGGGGCTTAAATATGCCTCATTTCCCGCACTTATTTGTGATTGGCCGGTTTTGAAAATCTCAGCTGAAAGCACACCTGCTTAGCACTGGGTAAACTTTCATTAATATGTATGTGTGTGTTGAAAGTGCATGCATATCAAAAGTTGTCATGGCTTAGTGGTTCAGTACAGTGATTATGGTGCACAGTATCCTGGGTTTGAGGCCTGTCATTGCTTTTTATTTTACTACTGGCCAGATCGGCTAGGAGGTGTGGCTGTGTTTAGCTGACTTTGCTCAACTTTGCCCAGCGTTGCTCTACGGTGCTCTACGTTGCCTGACATTGCCCGACGTTGCCCGACGTTGCGCTAGTTAGCACTGTGCGCAGCTACATGCAAACATGTTTTGTTTGCGCTAGTTGGCACGATCCACAGCTCAGCGCAAAGCCATTGCGCTAGTTAAAGCAGTGCTAAGCTATGAGCAATTATCCTTAAATGTGCTTAATACTGGTAAACTTTGTTTAGCAGTGCTTCACATTGCTTAAGATACATTACTTATGCATTCATCAGTATGCATAACCATTTCACCTTCTTTTATATATATATAAAATATCGTTCACTACTACATAGGCCATTTCAATGCTTTCTACTAATATTTAAAAGATAAATGTCAGGAATTATTTTTCTATATAGATTACCTACAGAAAATAGAAAGGGGAGTGGTGGGACTCGAACCGAGAATGCATTCTCTTTGTGTGAAGGCTCTACCACTACGCTATTGCTATTTGGCTTAATTTGCATATAAGTTTCTTATTATGCTCTTTGATATCTAAACTGCTAACTGTAGCTAAGCAATGGGCAAACCCGTGCAAACACGTGCAAATACGGGCAGCTATATCGGGAATAATAAAAAAAAAGGAAAGTTTTACATTTTAGAATTGTACAGGGATTTAGAATGTGGGGGAGTGTAGTGTTGGGTATGTACACATTTGAGCGGACTCGCTCATTTCAGTTGACATTTGCAGATTGAGGGACTTGCAGGGGCGTGGATTTTTGGACTGCTCGGCAGTCCGACACACCCCCTGCACTTGTACATGCTCCGTGTTAGCCTTAGAGTTGAGTCAGCGCACCCTCATGAATATGCATGGTGCTCTGATGTCTTCGTCTTAGGCTGCAATTCCCGTGTAAGACTTATTTAGCCTTACACGGAGGATTAGTGAATCCCGACCTGAATCTTTTGAAACTTTGAACTGCAATAGTTTTATAGCTATAATGTCATACAGTGTAGCAGCTTCTTAGACATATTACTTTATTTAGCAGCTGTCAAAAAATACCAGTCAGTAGCATTGTGTTAAAACATAATCCAGTTCTTATACCTGCAAATTAATTTGATCAGCTGTCAAAATCAATGTCAAACCATCATTAGTTTACTCTGAACAATCATTTGTGCAAACAGCTAATGTTAGTTTGACATCTGTTCTGGCAGTTCTTAAAGAAATAAGTAATTTGATCATTTTTTTTAAATTTCAACCACACAGACACACATGCACACACCCACGCACGCACAGAGTCTGACACAGACTTAAACATAACGAGAGTTATATGCCTATATGAACCAGGCTAGGAGAGTCATCACTTTTCTAAATTCAAGCAACAGTTAAATGAAATCAATGATAACTGAGGAAAAACAAAGGGTTATAATAGGATAAAAAATATGTTGTTTTTGTTATTGATTAGCTAAAGTTTAGATCGAAGTGAGTAAACAAACTTTATAAGCACTTACACGAGTGCATGGATCGTGCTATCCCTAACAGAACCAAGTTGCTAGCCTCCAAAAAAAGGAAGCCAATCTCGTGGTCTTCTGCCATAAACAAACTCTACAACAGAAGAAAGAAACTGTTGCAAAAAAGAGTAAAATCCCATGATTGCAGGAACTCCCTGGTCAGCCTCAGTAAGAAGCCGAGATCCCTCATAAAATCCTCCAAAGCTAGTTATGAAAACAAAATTGCTACTGATTCTGAAGGCAACCACAAAGCATTCTATAGCTATGTCAAGAATCTCAATGGTAACACTCAGATCTGCTCTGAGTTACAGCACAATGGCATTAAATATACAGAACCAACTGATATTGCCAACATCCTGGCAGATAGGTTCAGTGCTAACTTTACCCCCCTCTCACCCCCTAAAGGGCCCATCTCTATACCGGAAGAATGCAAAGTTCCTGTAATCACAGCTGCACAGGTAAAAACCTCACTCTCCAAAGCCAAGAACACAGCATCCATGGGACCTGACAACATCCCAGGCTGCATTCTACACAAACTACAGAATGAACTGGCACCCCACCTAAGTACCATGCAAAATCATAGCCTCATCTCAGGCTTTGTGCCCAATGAATGGTGCACTGTGACTGTTATCCCACTCCACAAAGGGGGAGCCATGACAGACCCCGGTAACTACCACCCCATTAGCCTGATGAGCCTGGTCTGCAAGGGCATGGAACATAAACAAAGACATTGGTAATCTCCAAACTCTGGACCCAGTGGCGGCTGGTGACTTCAAATCACAGGGGGGCTGCAGGAGACAGCTGAATGGGTGGGGTCAAGGGGGTGTGGTCAACCAGAAAGGGGAGGAGCTATGCACAAAACCACAAAAAACTAACTTTAATTAAATACGCTGCCCTGGGTGGCAAACCATCATTATGAAAGTCCAATCAAGACAAAAATAAGTGTAGAAGAATAAAAATATTTCAATGCATTGGCTGCATGACAGCTTACTTAATATCTAGATGGAAACAAAAGGTTGTGAGGCATGAAAAATAAATTACTTTTAAATACATTACTGGAATGCCAGTCAAAATCAAGTATAAGAAAAACCAGAAGCACTCAACTCAAACCACTTCTCCTTGCACTGCAGTCCTAATTATAATATATTCAGCTTTATTAAAGTACCAAGTAACATGCTGAAAGTAGAAATCTATGTGATGCCCCCACTTGTAAAAATGTTTCTTATCCAAAAAAGACCTGCTGCCTGACAACTTGTTTCATGGGGAAAACATGATAAAAGTAAAAAATGAAAAGCAAACAAGAAACAAGCTCAAGATACATTGCTTAAAGGATTACTGTACAGGTTATGGACCACACATGATTGGCATTCTGATTAGTTTACGGGTAAAGTCTGTAGAGATGACGAAGTCTCCAACAAGTGTAATGAGCTTTTTAAAATAATGGAATCCTGTCCTTTAATACCCAAGGCTTATACATTATCTAGTCAAGTATTCTCTGTATGGCAACAACAGAAAGGTTTTCAGTGTTGGCAATTCTTTAACAGTATGCTTATTAAAGCTTACTTGCATCTTACGATCTCAGACAAGCTTACCTTATGGTCATTAAAGCATTGCTACTTAAAAACACAGAGCAACAGGCACTTTGAGTAATAAGCATAAATCAACAGTACAAAAATATGACAGAAACCAGACCATTCTGCAAAATCAAGGACAGATGAAAAGCCACTGTAGTACTTATGCAGTGTGTCCTCCCCATCCAAGGTAGATACAACTACTCCTTGCCTTGCTTGGACACATCCAGAGTCACTACATGGAGGAGTGGGGTGCAACAAGCATGTCACAATTTGAAATCTCTCTGGCTGACTGTGATGGCCCTGACACATTTGTCATACTTCTCATCCTCAAGAGCAAGAAATCTGGACAAAGCCATACACAGAAGTGGGACAAAGGCCCAACAATAAGGACAATTTTAAATATTGCTCTAATAAACTTAGAAAGATAATAGAATAGGTCTTGCATTAGTATGAATTTTCTGAAGGGTATAAAATCTGAAACTCAAATGTCTGTCATTTTCTAACTTCAGTCTTTAGTGATTTGTCACTAATTTGCCAAAAAACACAATTTTATGAAAAATGGACAAATATGTGATGCAAAAATATAAAATAGACACACAATACAGCTGCTACCTGCCAAAGAAGGGACACTTTAATATTAGTACTGCTACCTTGAGCAGCTGACAAAATATAAAATAATCTACATGCATTTCAAGTAATCTATAACTTTGATTATTACAGTTATTTCTTAATTGTAAACCCTCCATGTTTTCTTCCAAAATTGCTATTTTATGGAGGGATTATAAGGGGAAGAGCAACATTTTGAGCCAAAATTGGAGACAGTTGAGAGGTTGGCTATGCCTAATTCTATAAAGCAATTTATTTGCATGTACCTCTCAACCTGTTAATGCAGTAAATCTGAACAAGGCCAAATATATTGGGGCACATATAAACAGTACTAAAATTGCTCTTGTATAAATTGAGACAGTTGATAGAACAGCTCTTACTTTAACATGCATTTTTCTGAAGGTTATGAAGTCTGAAACTTATTGAGTGACTTCTGGCAAATCATTTAGGAATTAAAACTACAAATTTTATGAACAACAAACCAAAAATAAGAAGCAAAAATCTATTCATTCTTTGAAAATCTGGACAGTTGGGAGGTATAGTTCAGCTGGGCCTGTCTGAGTTTGCTGCCCTTCCCCCCTGACAAAATAATGGTTGAATGGAGCCTCTGCAGCCATTCCAATGAACCATTATACTTGGCTATTTCACTCCATTTACCATAAACACTAATGTGCATACTGCTTTACTTATATGATGAGTTGGACTTCATTTGAAAGTTTTATTTTGTATTTTACAGCACAAACACTAAGTCATCTGTTAAACAAAGCAATGCAGTCTCACAATGAAAACTTAGCATTAAAACTTCTCTGCCCTTGAAACTCACATTCATTGAAACAGCATTGAAACCCACATTCAAAGAAAATACATTTTGCCAGTGGCAGATAAAGATTAATTTTGGGCTGTTTTCGAATCATAGGCTCCTTGCATATGAAACATACATGTGCTCTTTGATACACCTTCCTCATTGTACTAAAATTATATTCCTTGTACAATACAGTACACTTGTTACAGGGTGTTTTAAATTTGTTTTGAACATTTTTTCCAGTAAGCAATTAAACAAACCATATGTACCCATAATGGCAAAACTGCCCAGTTGAGAACATTTATCATAAAAAAGTCTACTCAGACTTCCACAGTCCACCATTATTAGTAAATATACACAATTCTACAGTCCACCATTATTAGTAAATATGCACAATTCCACAGTCCACCATTATCAGTAAATATGCACAATTCTACAGTCCACCTTTATCAGTAAATATGCACAATTCTACAGTCCATTATCAGTAAATATGCACAATCTCTGAAGTCAGTCATCTAAATAATTCCACATTAAAGAAATCTGTAACTAATGAAGCGGTTGCTGCTAGCAATCACCTTTATATTTCATGGTTTCATCGAAAAATAAAGTGTCTGTTGCCCCTCAGGAATAAATTGCCTATATTACATTAAAAAAATGATAAGCTAGTAATAATATTGCAAGAGGAAATAGATGGCAAACTGATAACGAACTCATAGTTAGTATCTTCACCAAGGAGAACATTCTCAGTATGGCAGCATCCGCCCCTTGTGGGAGTAGAACCCACAACCTTCTGCATCAAAAGCAAGTACATAACCTGTTGTGCTATAGTATTAACTTGGCAAAGCACTAAACCTCTATTCCCCTGCAGCTCTCAGTTCCTTGTAAAATCTACTCAATACTCAACTGCATCTCAACTTCGCAGCTCAAGAAAACTGGAAAAAGCCAAAATGTATTGGGGGGGGGTCAAAAGCCCCAAAACAGGGACACATTAAACATTGCTTGTATAATCTTGGAAAGTTGCTAGAATAAAATGTTGTGTTGCCACCATATATTTTACTGCCAAGGTCCCTGAGCAAAAAACAGTCAGAGTAACATACCACTACGCCACATCAGCTGCTTTGTAAAAGAGAGGAAGACTGAAACTTAAATGGCTATCATTTAGTGAATTCAGTTCTCACCATAGCTGTCAACCTCTTAGTACAAAACACCTGGACAAACCCAGTAATGACGGAATACAGCCCTCAAACGTATTCAGTGAATTCAGTTCTTGCCATAGCTGTCAACCTTAGCACAAAAACCTGGACGAAGCCAATAATGGGGGAATACAGTCCCAAAAATAGGGACAAATTTAAAATATTCATCTTATAAACTTAGAAAATTGCTAAAAAAAAAGGTTGTGCTACTATGTATTCTGAAGAACATGAAGTTGGAAATTCAAATGCCGGTCAATTTTACTGCGGACAGAACAAAAACTATTTTCAGCAGAGACGCAGGGATTAATACTGCAGACACGTCTTTGTAAAATGGCAGGGCACCAGAGCAAATCCACACAAACACAGGGAGGAGATACAGACTCCACACAGAAGCCACCCCAACCAAGAAAACCTATAGCTGTGAGGCAACAATACTACCACTGCACCATCAATTATGCAAGGAATTAAACATTCAGAAACCTGAAGTCTGAAATTCAAATGCCTGTCAATTTTACTGTGGACAGAACAAAAACAATTTTCAGCAGAGACGCAGGGATTAACACTGCAGACACGTCTTTGTAAAATGGCAGGGCACCAGAGCAAATCCACACAAATACAGACAGAAGCCACCCCAACCAAGAATCAAACCAGAAAACCTATAGCTGTGAGGCAACAATACTACCACTGCACCATCAATTATGCAAGGAATTAAACATTCAGAAACCTGAAGTCTGAAATTCAAATGCCTGTCAATTTTACTGCGGACAGAACAAAAACAATTTTCAGCAGAGACGCAGGGATTAAAACTGCAGACACGTCTTTGTAAAATGGCAGGGCACCAGAGCAAATCCACACAAACACAGGGAGGAGATGCAGACTCCACACAGAAGCCACCCCAACCAAGAATCAAACCAGAAAACCTATAGCTGTGAGGCAACAATACTACCACTGCACCATCACTTATGCAAGGAATTAAACATTCAGAAACCTGAAGTCTGAAATTCAAATGCCTGTCAATTTTACTGCGGACAGAACAAAAACAATTTTCAGCAGAGACGCAGGGATTAATACTGAAGACACATTTTTGTAAAATGGCAGGGCACCAGAGCAAATCCACACAAATACAGGGAGAAGATGCAGACAGCAGCCACCCCAACCAAGAATCAAACCAGAAAACCTATAGCTGTGAGGCAACAATACTACCACTGCACCATCAATTATGCAAGGAATTAAATATTCAGAAACCTGAAGTCTGAAATTCAAATGCCTGTCAATTTTACTGCGGACAGAACAAAACCAATTTTCAGCAGGGATTAAAACTGCAGACACGTCTTTGTAAAATGGCAGGGCACCAGAGCAAATCCACACAAACACATGGAGAAGATGCAGACTCCACACAGAAGCCACCCCAACCAAGAATCAAACCAGAAAACCTATAGCTGTGAGGCCACAATACTACTACTGCACCATCAAATATGCAAAGAATTAAACATTCAGAAACCCTTAAGTCTGAAATTCAAATGCCTGTCAATTTTATTTAACATTTTTTAATCAGGACAGTCTGACTTGGAACAAATAAACAATTTTCAGCAGAGGCCCAGGAAGAAATAATGCAGACATGTCTTTGTAACATGGGAGGACACAAAAGCAAACCCACACAAACACAGGGAGAAGATACAGACCCCACAAAGAAGGAACCCCAGCCAAGAATCAAACCCAAGAACCTGCAGCTGTGAGGCAACAATGCTACACTACACCATCAAATATCAAGCATTGCAACTTTTACAAACCACAGATATTATGAGGAACAGATCAGATCGAATATGAGGCAAAAATCTGCAATTTTTTTACAAATGGTGGTGGTTAGGGAACTCAAGTCTTTAACACCAGGGTACAGGGTTCAAGCCTGAGGTATTCCCTACCACACCACCATAAGCACCTGGGGCATTTTCACACACACACACACACACACACACACACACACACACACACACACACACAAAGTAAAGCATAAGCACCATACACACACACACACAAAGTAAAGCATAAGCACCATACACACACACACAAAGTAAAGCATAAGCACCATACACACACACACAAAGTAAAGCATAAGCACCATACACACACACACACACACACAAGTAAAGCATAAGCACCATAGACACACACAAGTAAAGCATAAGCACCATAGACACACACAAGTAAAGCATAAGCACCATAGACACACACAAGTAAAGCATAAGCACCATACACACACACAAGTAAAGCACAAGCACCATACACACACACAAGTAAAGCACAAGCACCATACACACACACAAGTAAAGCACAAGCACCATACACACACACAAGTAAAGCACAAGCACCATACACACACAAACTCTCTCTCCAGTAAAGCATAAGCACCATACACACACAAACTCTCTCTCCAGTAAAGCATAAGCACCATACACACACAAACTCTCTCTCCAGTAAAGCATAAGCACCATACACACACAAACTCTCTCTCCAGTAAAGCATAAGCACCATACACACACAAACTCTCTCCAGTAAAGCATAAGCACCATACACACACAAACTCTCTCCAGTAAAGCATAAGCACCATACACACACAAACTCTCTCCAGTAAAGCATAAGCACCATACACACACAAACTCTCTCCAGTAAAGCATAAGCACCATACACATACAAACTCTCTCCAGTAAAGCATAAGCACCATACACACACAAACTCTCTCTCCAGTAAAGCATAAGCACCATACACACACAAACTCTCTCTCCAGTAAAGCATAAGCACCATACACACACAAACTCTCTCCAGTAAAGCATAAGCACCATACACACACAGACTCTCTCCAGTAAAGCATAAGCACCATACACACACAAACTCTCTCTCCAGTAAAGCATAAGCACCATACACACACAAACTCTCTCTCCAGTAAAGCATAAGCACCATACACACACAAACTCTCTCTCCAGTAAAGCATAAGCACCATACACACAAATAAACATTGTAAAATAAAGGTAAAAAGCACCATACACTTACCTGAATATATCCAGCTAACGTACATCTTTCTCGCGCAATACTCAAAGACCCGCGAGATCCCAAGGAAAGCCCGACGAGATCCCAATGCTCCTTCCCGAGTCCTGCTGCTGCTCTTGCAGTCCAGACGCGACCCATAATCCTAGCGAGTCTGTGCACTTTAAAAGTGCACAGATGTCTCCTTGTGTCCCCCTATGGGGACTGCCGGACTGCCTTGAGCATGCTCATAGACCGACAGAAGTCGGGACTACTGCGCATGCGCGAAGTCCGCGAAATTTTAAAAAAATTATTTTTTTTTTTTTTATTTTCTATTTTTTATGTTGAGGGGGCTGCAGTCCGGCAGCCCGATGCCACGAGCCGCCCCTGTCTGGACCCCACACAGTTCGGGTTTGTAAAAGGCAGATCATGTCTCCTAAACCTGACAGACTTCTTTGAAGCAGTCACCAAAGCCATAGATGAGGGTAAGGTGGTTCACACAGCCTATCTAGAGCTCGCCAAGGCTTTTGACACCATCCCGCACTCTGGAATTATAGACAAATTCACTAAATTAGGTATAAATCCTTAAGTCACAAGATGGGTTGCCAACTGGCTTACTGACAGAACCCACACTGTGAAATTAGTAGACTCCAAATTCGACTTCAGACCAGTGACAAGTGGAGTACCACAGGGTTCAGTCCTGGGTCCTCTCCTGTTTGGTATCTACTTCTCTGAAGTACAGGCTAACACAGAAGGTCTTTGGCTAACTAACTTTGCAGATGACTGCAAACTAGGAGCCATAATCGAAACTCCTAACAATGTGGACATCCTACAAAAGGGCCTTACTGAGACAGATGCTGGTGTCAAAGCCATGGCCTCAAGCTCAATGCCAAAAAGTGCATTGTCATCCCGTTTGGTAAAAACTCTGTACCCATGAACTACCACATAGGCGGTAGTCTACTTAACACGGAAAGTGTGATAAGAGACCTTGGGACACAGGTGGACAGTAGTCTCTCCTTTGATAATCACATCGCCACAGTGGTCAGGAAATCCTTCTACATGGCACACCTCATCACAAAAGGTTTCTCATCCAGAAAAAAAGAGATCATTGTTCCCCTCTACTCATCACTCATTAGAACCATTATAGAGTACAACACCCCTTTTGGTATGTACCTCACAAGACATCTACAACAACTGGAAAGGTCGCAGAAATAACTCACAAAGAGGATTACTGGCCTGAAACAGATGCCCTATGCAGACCGTCTCAAAAAACTCCAGCTTTACTCCGTCGTATATCGCCTACTCAGAGGTGATCTCTGCCTAACATACAAAGCTATGTCAAACCCAGAGCTGTTGGACATGCTTCACTTAAAGAAGTCCCAATTCCTCCGAGCTACATGCTCTAGGGACCTAAACCTTGTCATCACAATAAACAGAACATGCTGGAGGGATAGATTCCTGTCCCAGAGACTTCCTATACTCTGGAACAGACTACCTATCTATGTCAAACAGAGCTCCTCATTAGCACTCTTCAAGAAAAACCTTGATGATTGGATGGGAAATAGGAAATTCACCCCGGGGATCACTTCTGTGGCTCTGCTTGACAGGGGCACAGGAGAATAATTTTCTTGGGTGGCGAAAGCCAGGGTACCTTTTTGGCTAGATTTATATAGGCCTTAGGGCCAATAGCCTAATATCTACCTATGAACCTATGAACCTATAAGCTGTTATATGGCTAAAATATTTAAAGCTAGATAGTTTTTTTTCTGTTTACAGTATAAACCAAGTAAAAAATTCAGGTTAGGTAAATCAAAAGATTCAGGGTTCAATTCCTTCTAACTAGTGACTACTAATCATACACATACAAGACCAATTGTTTTGTAGTGTATACTAAGTTCTAGTAAAAGTATTTATTTTGTGTCAGAAAACCACAAAAAATGTTTTCCTGCTTATTCCACAGTTTGCAGAGGAGCTGGACTTGTGTTTTGCAAAAGAATTTTAACATTTGTAAAATTGTGGGTAGACATCTGGAAACATTCATTCATGTAGAGGGTGATAACCAAAAATAGGTGATTGTTCATAGGTTCATAGGAGGTTACTAGGATAATGACCCCAGGGCCTTTACAAGCCTAGCCATGCACTACCCATGTTCCCTAATTGACCATTGTGAGATGGTTTGATTGTTTGCAGAGTGAATCTATGATAAGCACCAGCCACCCCTGTCCATAAGGGACATTGGTGTCACCCCATGGGTGACTCTACGGTGTCCCATCTAGTTGTCCAGGTTGCACTTAAATAGGGTCATTGAGAGCCCTGCTTAATGTGAATTGGGAGTTTATTCCACAGTAGTGGCAGTCTCTGGGAAACATATCTCTCTCTCCAGCATGTTTTTTTAAGTCACAAGCTAGGTTGAGATCCCTGAAGTGAATGCCTCTTGTACCATTTGATTTGTGGATGTGCAGCATTTCTGTTAGGGCAGGGTCAGAAACTGCCCTGTAGGCCAGGCACAGGTCGCCTCTCAGCAGCCTGTAGGACACAGAGTACAGCAACAGGGCTTTCAGTCTTTCCATATAGGTCATGTTTTGGGAGTCCCCAAATGATCTTGTTCATAGGTTCATAGATAAGTACTAGGCTATCAGCCCTGGGGCCTATATAAGCCTAGCCAAAAATGTTCCCTGGTTTTTGCCACCCAAGCAGTGCCGCAGAAGTGATCCCTGGGGTGAATTTTCTATTTCCCATCCAATCATCAAGATTTTTCTTAAAGAGGGCCAATAAGGAGCTTTGCTTGACATGAATGGGTAATTTGTTCCAGAGTATGGGAAGTCTCTGGGACAGGAATCGATCCCTCCAGCATGTTCTGTTTATTGTGATGACAAGGTTTAGGTCCCTGGAGCTTGTGGTTCAGAGAGATTTGGATTTCTTTAAGTGTAGCATGTCCAACAGCTCTGGGTTTGACATAGCTTTGTATGTTAGGCAGAGATCGCCTCTGAGTAGATGATATGTGATGGAGTAGAGCTGGAGTTTTTTGAGATGGTCTGCGTATGGCATCTGTTTGAAGCTGGAAATCCTCTTAGTGAGGTATTTCTGTGGCCTTTCCAATGGTTGTAGGTGCCTTGTGAGATACATGCCAAATGGGGCATTGTACTCTATAATTGGTCTGATGAGGGATGAGTAGAGAGGAACAATGACCTCCTTTTTTCTAGAAGAGAACTCTTTTGTGATGAGGTGTGCCACATAGAAGGATTCCCTGACTACTGTGGTGATGTGGTTATCATAGGAGAGACTACTGTCAGACTACTGTCCACCTGTGTCCTGAGGTCTTTTATCACACTTTCAGTGTTTAGTGAGCTACCACCTATGTGGTAGTTCTTGGGTATCGAGTTTTTCCCAAAGGGGATGGCAGTGCACTTCTTAGCACTGAGCTTGAGGCCATGACTTTGACACAAGCATCTGTCTCTGTGACTCCCTTTTGTAGAATGTCTACATCATTAGGTGATTCTATTATGACTCCCAGTTTGCAGTCATCTGCGAACTTTGTTAGCCAAAGACATTCTTTGTTAGCCTGCATTTCAGAAAAGTAGATGCCAAACAGGAGAGGACCCAGAACCGAACCCTGTGGTACTCCACTCGTCAATGGTCTGAAGTCGGACGTGGAGTTGGCTACTTTTACTGTGTGAGTTCTGTCAGTGATCCAGTTGGCTACCCATCTTGTGACATAGGGATTTATGCCCAGTTTAGTGAGTTTATCTATAATTCCAGAGTGGAGGATGGTATCGAAAGCCTTGGCGAGGACAAGGCTGTGTGCACTACCTTGGCCTTATCTACAGCTCTAGTGACTGCTTCAAAGTAGTCAATCAGGTTTAGTAGACATGATCTACCTTTTACAAACCCAAACTGAGTGGGGTCTAGGGTTTGGAGGTTACCTATGTCTTTGTTTATAAGCTCCAAGATGATATGTTCCATGGCCTTGCAGACCAGGCTCATCAGGCAAATGGGGCAGCAGTTTCCAGGGTCCGTGGTGGAACCCCCTTTGTGGAGTGGGATAACCGTCATTGTGCGCCATTCAGTTGGCACATAGACTGAGGTGAGGCTATGACTGAGCATGGTACTTAGGTAGGGTGCCAGATCGTTCTGTAGTTCATGCAGTACGCAGTCTGGGATGTTGTCTGGTCCCGTGGATGCTGTGTTCTTGGCTTTGGAGAGTGCAGTCTTTATTTGTTCATCCATAGTTACAGGGGCTTTGCATTCTTCTGGTATTAAGATTGGCCCTTTGGAGGGTGAGAAGGGAGTAAAGTTAGCACTGAACCTATCTACCAGGATGTTGGCAATATCTGTTGGTTCTGTATATTTAGTGTCATTGTGCTGTAGCTCAGAGCAGATCTGAGTGTTGCATTGAGATTCTTTACATAGCTGTAGAATGCTTTGTGGTTGACTTTGGAATCAGTGGTGATTTTATTTTCATAACTGGCTTTGGAGGATTTTATGAGGGATCTCAGCTTCTTGATGAGGCTGACCAGGGAGTCCCTCCAATCTTGGGATTTTACTCTTTTTTGCAACAGCTTCTTCCTTCTGTTGTAGAGTTTGTTTATGGCAAGGGACCACTAGATTGGCTTCCTTTTTTTGGAGGATAATGTCTTGGTTCGGTTGGGGATGGCACGATCCATGCACTCATGTATGTGCTTATATAGTGCATTTGTGTAAGATTCTACAGTCATACCTCTATTTTCCATCTGCATGGGTGTTGTGAAGTTTGCCACTTCTGTCTTAAGAAGCATGAAGTTGGCTTTGGAGTAGTTTTTGATGGTGGTTTCCTTAATGGGAGCTGGGGTGGGATATGGATGTCTAGGGTGATTAGCTTGTGGTCAGATCTGACCAGCGAGGAGTTGACCTCTGGCATGGAGCACCAGTTACCCATATTGGTAAGGACCAGGTCCAGGATATTGCTGCCCCTGGTGGGAGTGTGGACAAGCTGATCCAAGATGTTGGAATTTATGAATTCCAGCAAACGTTGAGCGAATGAGTTGGTACATGAGTAGTTTTCCCAGTTGATGGTGGGGTAGTTGAAATCACCCATAATTAAGGTAGTGGGTTGTACCTTAATATTATCCAGTATCTTAAGAAATGAAGAGTGGGAATCCTGAGGCATGGTGGGAGATCTGTAACAAACTACAACCTGGATTGCAGTCTTACCCACTGTTAGTTGCATTTGGATAATTTTGGATGCATTATGCTGAGCAACTAGCCTGGAGGTGTGGATATCCTGAATATGGACACTCCTCTGCCTTTAGTGTTTTGGTCCAGGTTAGGTGGCTGAAAGGTGTGGTATGAATTATAGCCTGGTAATGCAGGGGTGCTCTCTGGAGCCTTGAACCAGGTCTCTGTCACTGCACAAATGTCGATGTTCTCCATTTTAAGGAGTGCCTCGAGTGAGTGCATTTTGAGGTTTAGACTTCTACAATTGAGTAGCATTACCCTCAGAGTTTGCTTGCTTGTACCTGTTATGGTGGTGAATTTAGCATTTGAACCTTGCCTAAAAAAGGCACTATAGGGGTGGCAAAAGCCTTAGCCAGTATCTAGAGACCCAGGGGCGACAGGTGTAGGCCATCTCTGGCAAAGCATCGTGGTCTGTCGACCATGTCGTCCCAGGCAGACAGATACTGGATCCCCTTAGAATGACACCAGAAGCTTAGCCAATTGTTGAAGTCAATCATTTTGTCTTTGTACTGTGGTATCATTCTGGGCAATGGCAGGATGCAGGGCTAGGGTCAAGCCTGCCTGGGCTCCAAGATCCAAGAACTCCTCCATGTCTCTTTTCATGTAGTCCAGGGAGGTACATCTCAGGTCATTCACACCAACATAGACAATGACAGAGTTGTATTTGTACTTGTTGTGGAGTGACCTGAGTGCATGCATTATGTGGTGGATCCTGGCACCCGACAGGCAGCTGACAGTAACCTTCTCCTTGTTTAGCCTGGTGAGTGGGACATCAGTGTGTCTGACTATAGAGTCAACTATGAGTAGTGGTTGGGTACATTGTTTTGCCTTATGGCTGAGTTTGAGTGGCACACTGATTTTGTGGGCTATGTGTCATTTGGGTAGTTTTGGGTGTGGTGGTTGTCTGCATTTCAGCTTGGGAGGTCTCTGTTGCTTGGGTAGATTTTTATTGAGAGCCTCTGTGAATGTGGGTATGTGCTTTGTGTTTCTATGTGTGGGTTTTGGGAGTGTGGGTCTTGGCTGGAGAGAGCTTGGCTTCCAGTTTGGCTATATAAGTGCATATCTCGCAGGTTGTAGCATTGGGTGGTAGGAGGAGAAGGTTGTCGATGTACATGAGGCAATTGCTACATTGCCCCAAGATCCCCAGATTCATCAGGTGGACAGGAGAAAACACCGGGAGCATGGACATGCCTGGATAGGTGCTTATTAATTTAAGTACTAAGAACTGTTTTCATCTTGACAAGTGAAGAAAGTCGAGTGCTGTAGTAATTTGTAATTTATTTAGTGCTTACAATGAGTTCTGAGCAAGTGCTGAACACAAGAAAGAGTTTTGAGTGCTGAAACTAAAAAAATGGCTAGTTCTAGCTAAAACTAGCTAGTTTTAGCACCAATCTCAAAAAGAGAAGCAGGCCATTGCCTGTATAGTGATCCACAGTCTTGTCCCAGGTGATGCAAGGGTCTGCAGGCTTGTAGCCTTTTTCTGGTAGATGC
Organism: Protopterus annectens; assembly: GCF_019279795.1. NCBI lineage: Eukaryota > Metazoa > Chordata > Ceratodontiformes > Protopteridae > Protopterus > Protopterus annectens. Next base: position 1,529,924,661 of record NC_056746.1, read on the forward strand.
CTCAAATAGCAACCAGACCAGTCAGGTGTATCAAGCACAGACACTCACTCTCCGACCACAGTCAGGAATCAATGCACTCTGCTCCTACTTTCACCAGGATTAGAATATAAACACAGATTCTAAGCTGTCACCTATAAAGCAGTTATTAAGCTTTCTGGTGATCAGCAGTCTCCAGGAAATAATGTAACTGCACTTGTTCTCTCACCAGGAGAAAACAGAAGCACTAATCCCAAGATGACTACTGAGAGACAGAATGTGGGCTCTACAATAACTGGTGGTCTTGCAATAGATGCTTAAAGGTAAGATTAAAAAAAATGCTTTATCTTAAATACTGCAGTGTGCACTAAATATCTGTGTTAGATGTGAAAGTAGGTAGCTTTAGCTGTCTAAAAGTTAAGTTTTAGTGGAGAGTCACTATTTTTAAAACAGCAAGATAGATTGAAAGGGGGTGGTCACTTTTGTATTCTGGTACTATGGAATACAGTAGAATGTCCAATAAATTTAAATAGTTGAAGGGGAGTGATTCCACAAAATTATAATTTTGTGCTTACTCAAACCAGCCAGTAAAAGCAGAGAGGAAATTAGATATATGGTCAAATTAACATAAAGGGCAGGCAACTAGAAAGACAGTGGTGTTTAAGAACACAACAGTAACCAGGTGGGAAAAATTTCTGTCTGACTCACAAGAGACAGGCTGTGGTCTCTTTTCAAGTTTTAGTATGCAGTTAAAAGCAGAATACAAGTACAACACATTGTAAAGAAAACAAATCACAATATATAAAATAGAAAAAGGCAATAAAGTAATACAAAACACAACAAATAAAAATCAACCTTTATGGTCTTTCCAGCTGCTGCAAGTGTCTGGTAAGGTACATGCAAAAGGGAGCATTATACTCTATTAGTGCTCTGATGAGGGTGGTGTACAGAGGAGTGATAACATCCTTGGTCTTGGATACGATGCCCTTACTTATGAGGTAGGCAATGTAAAAGGCATTCCTTACCACTGGTGACCGAAGTTTAGATTCCTGTTAACTTGTGTTCCCAAGTCATGCACTAGTGGGTTCAAGCTTAGGGGTGCTGCCTATATTGTAATTTGCAGGGGCTACCTCTTTGCCAAAGGGGACAATCATGCACTTTTTTGCATTTAGCTTTAGACCACGGCTTTGGCACCAGTCATTTGTCTGTGTTAACCCCTCCTGTAAAATGCTAATATCTTTAGGAGACTCAATGATTGCTCCCTGTTTCCAGCCATCTGCAAATCTGGTAAGCCACAGGCCATCTACTTTCACCTGGATTTCCGAGAAATAGATTCCAAACAGTAGAAGGCCCAGCATAGAACCTTGTGGTACCCCACTGGTGGAATCTCCAACTTTGACATATGGGCTCTGTCAGTGAACCAGTTGGATACCCATCTAGTGACATATGGGTTAATCCCCAGCTGGGAGAATTTCTCGATGATACCTGAGTAGGGGATTGTGTCAAAAGCCTTAGGTAAGTCAAGACAGGTGGTATGCACTGCTTTGCTTGCATCTAGGGCTTTGGTGACATTCTCGAAGAAGTCCACCAGGTTTAGTAAGCATGATCTACCCTTAATGAAGCCAAACTGGGCCAGGTCAAGAGTTTGAAGGTTACTTATGTCCTTGTTGATAAGGTCCATGAAGATTCCTTCCATGGCATTGCAGATATGGCTGGTTAGGCTTATGAGTCTATAGTACCCAGGGTCAGTTGTTTGACTCCCTATGTGCAAAGGGATTACAGTTGCTGTTCTCCACTCTGCTGGAACAAAGCCAATGCTCAGGCTATGGTTAAAGAGAGGGCAATTAGAGCCATTATGCCATGCTTTAGGTTGTTTAGTAAGCAGCCTGGAATACTATCTGGTCTCATAGAGACTGTGTTTTTGGCCTTGGACCAGCACGGATATGACATGCGCATTGGAGATACTGGGGAGAGGACAGGTGTCATATATGCTTAGGTATGGCTGGTGGGGACAGGGGGGTGAAGTTTGCACCAAATCTGTCAGCTAAAAGGTTGGCAGTTTCCTCAGGGTCAATGTGAGTGGTACCATCCACTATGAGTTCAGCACATAGCTGGGTGTTCCCTTTTAGATTTTTCATTGTAGCTAAAGAATGTTTTATAATTGTCTTTAGCTAGGGAAGCTAATTTATCCTCATAACTAGCTTTAGATAATGTTACAAGATATCTGGTTTGCTTCTTCAGGTTGTGGAGGGTATTCTTTCTCTGCTGACTAAGTTCCCTCTTGTTCTTAGATATCAGTTTCTTTCTTTTGTTATATAACCTGTTTATACTTGAGGTCCACCAGAGTGGCTTGTTGTTATGGGTGGACTTGGTTTTGATCCTGTCAGGTACAGAAGAGTCAATGCAGTTTTTTTAGTGGTTATAAAGGGTGTTTGTGTACTCCTCTCCATAGGAGTCATTGCTGGCTGTGTTAGCAGGGGGTTTGAAACTTTTCAAACCATCACTTAGTAGGCTATAGTTTGTTTTAGACAAGTGTCTCATTTTTATTGCTCCTGTGGAGGTGTCAGATATGAATGTTTCTTTGAATGAGACACATTTATGGTCTGACCTTACTAGGGAGGCAGAACACAGGGGTAGTGCAATGACCCCCCCCCCATATTGATGAGTTTTAGATCTAGAACATTTGAGCCCCATATAGAAGTGCAGACTGACTGCTCTATAGCATTTGTATTAACAAAGTCCGGGAACCTCAGGACGATCAAGCTTGTGCTCATGTATGTCACCCACTCGATAGAAGGATAGTTCATAGGTTCATAGGTTCATAGGTTCGTACTAGGCTATCTGCCTAAGGGCATTTTTTAAGCTCAGAGCCAGTGTGTATGTTTACCTACACCAGATGAGAAATATAATACTACTAGGTTTAGTTTACTTTTACTACTCTAGCTCTGTCTAAGAGATGACCAGAGAGATGAGGGTAAACCCCACAATCTCGATTCACCTTGAATAGATTTCTGATGAGATCTATAGAGTGGGCTCTGCTGGCTAATGACTCATTCTGTTCCAGTGTGAGGGGGGAGCCTCCTGAATCTGTCTCCTCCAGCATGTTCTCCTCTATGTTTGTTTGATTTATTTCTGTGGTGCTTATCTCCCATGACAAAGGTGTTTGGCTGTATAGTGAGTGACTCAAGCAAGTCCAGGTAGGTAGTATGCTTCTCCTGGTTCATGGTGGGGGACCTGTAGCTAGCAATGATGTGATAGGGTGTATTAGTTATAGTTATTTGGACCTGGAGCAGCTTAAGAGAGTTGTGCTGTTTAACCAGTCTTGAAGTGCATTTGGATTAAATGAAGATGGATACACCTCTACCTTTGATTCTTTCATGCTTGTTTTGAGGTCTGAACATGTGGAAGGCATTGTAGCCTTGCATGGCCAGGTTGCTCTCTGCGGTCCTGATCCAAGTCTCAGTGACTGCACAGACATTAGCATCTTCCAAGGTAAGGAGAGCTTCCAGAGAGTGCAGTTTCCTCTTTAGACTCCTAGTATTAAGCAGCATAACCTTGAGTTTGTCTGTAGTGGATTTTTTTACATTGGAAGTTTTGTTATTTTGGTATTGCCTATAAAAGGCATTATGGGGTGTCAAGCATCTTTGCCAATATTCCAAAGCCTAGAGGAGACAGCTGAAGACCTTCGCTGGCAAAGCAGTATGGTCTGTCGATCATGTCTTCCCAGGCTGACAGATACTAGATCCCCCTGGACTGATACCAGAAGCTAGCCTAATTGTTGAAGTCAATCATTTTTTGTTTATATTGTGGCATCATCCTGGGGGAAGGTAGAATGCTGCTTGGGGCTAGGGACATACCTGCCTGAGACACATACTCGGAGAGTACAGTTATGTCTCTCTTCATATAGTCCAGGAAGGTGTTAGATAAAAAAGATTAATAACATTAAAAATTTACCTTATTTGCCATCAGTCAGGAATAACAATTTAGGATGTGCAAACAGAAATTTTATTTAACAGCGCTGAGAGATTATCTTTATAGAAATTTGTAAACCAGTCTCAATGAACAAAGGAAACTGCATCTTTTATACATTTGCTTATTAATTCAACCATGTAAGATTCTGACGTTACAGTAATTTTAACAAATCAATGACTTTAGAAATGTTTTCATTCCTCGTGATTCTCGCCTTGGACTTCATTAGAGCACCTTCTTTTACATGATCCACCTGCTCCAAGGATCTTGTTTTCTGACCTTGGACATTTTAATTATCAGCAAACTCACCCTAGCAACAACTCACTCCCAGCCTGGAGGAATCAGGCTAACAAATTCCTTTTACACTAGCAACATGCCTCTGTTCCTTCAACACTTACCTTTTCCTTGTTAAACATTAAAAGAATGCAGCTGAAACACAATAGTAACTTCAGCTTGTGAAACTATTTTTCCACAGTCCTGCATACAAATTATATTTGTTTTTAACAATCATATTATAGAATCATTAATGAAACTGGAAATTAACATACATTTTAATAAGACTGTTATTGTCCCATAACAATCTCCCCCTTTTGATAATATCAGTGTCATACAATACATGTAATTATATTTTTATTTTTCTTAGCTTAATAAAATAAGCTTCAGCATCATAGTATTCATCATCTATGGTGACAGAATTTTCATTATCTGGTATGGGCAGTGGCATTTCATGAGCAGACGAGGTTAAGCATCTTGTAATTACAGCCGTCAAAATAGAAAATATTAAAATGATCAAAAATATAATAGAGTACGATTACAATACCCTGGATTATACTAGTTCTCAGGTTACCAAAGACACTGCCCAACCAACCAAAAAGTGTCCATTGCTTTGATGTGCTGTCCAAATCCTTGGCCCTTTGCTCCATGAAATTTGCCTGTGTTTCCTGTTCATTATGATAGTTACTAATATATGAACAGCAACGACTTCCTATGAGGGTACATGACCCTCCTTTTGCAGCAAGCATTATATTAAGTCCCAATCGATTTTGTAACACCACAGTTCGCATTTCAGTCATTTCTCGATTTGCCATCCTGATGTCATGCAAAGTTTCTATGACTACCTTCTGAAGAATTTCAGCAAGCATGGTGACTTTAAACATTGTCCTTTGCACTGCATATCCAGGAACAAAAACTGAGAATGCTTGCTCTGCCCAGTGGATTGCAAGCTTATTTCTCAATCTACCTGCTGGAGGATTTTTGAAATGCTGAATAGCAGGAATAATATAGCCCACAAAGCAACATCCAGACCAGTTTGTAGGCAACCAGGGGTAGGCACAATCACCACAGGTGTAGTAACAATCCTTTATCATGCCCACGCCACACCCGCCAGTCATAGCTTTTTAAGTGCAAAGAGTTTAATATGCTTTCATGTCTGGTGTCATTATATTTGCTTGTTCTTACTGGTACAGCCCCATTTCTGGCATAACATGCATCCCCATGATGTGTGTTGCAAGCTGAAGAGACACAACCTTTGAGAAATTAGTCACATTATGCCAAGTTAAATTGATGTCACTAAGATCCTTTTCAAATGACACCTGTGATGCAGGTATGGGAATCATAGGAATCCCTGCCTTAGAATGATGAGGCATATGTGAACATACCTAACAGTTTGTTACATTTATGTCTATAGCATATTGCCAAAGAACCAGCAAGAAACTGTTTTTCTTGACTAGTTTATAAGAGGAAACAGCAGGAAAAACAAAGCAAGGGTACCTGTTGTCACTGGATTTATCATGGGCTGCTACTGAAGTTGACTTTCTTCACTGGGCAGAAGATTCATCTGTCACACCTCGATCTCCCTCTGTTGGTTGCAATTCATCTGGGGCCCCCACATGACAGGTTTTCTTGCAATGAGACAAATGGATCTATTTTGGTAGTCCTTGCACAGGAAACAGTAGTCAAGGTTGTTAATAGCACCTGGAAATGGCCCTTCCACCTCAAGTTTAGACAGTTCTTTCTCTGGAAAGTTTTGACGTAAACCCAGTCACTCAGCTGCAGTTGATGACAGGGCTGGTCAGGAGGTTGGGGAGGGGCTGCTTTTACTGTTCTATAATAAACAAGTTTCCTACAGTAATAAATTATAGCATCATCTGGCAAAGTTAAATCTGCATTTCCCACAGGAGGGGTAGCTGGAAGGGCCATGGGTCTCCCCATTAACATTTCATGCTGACTCAACTTTCTGGTATTATTTAGTGAGGCTCTCATATTCATTAATGCTAAAAGGAGGGCTTCGGGCCACTTTAAGTGGGTTTCAGCACAAAGTTTTCAAATTTTATTTTTAAGGGTGCTATTAACCCTCTATTCTAATCCAGATGACTGTGGATGGTTGGGACAGTGAAGACTCAGCTTAGTACTAAAAATTTTGCATAGCCCTTTCATTAATGAACTATTAAAATGTGTTCCTTGATCACTATTGATAGTACACGGTATACCAAATCTCTTTATAAAATCGTAGATGAGTTTCTTGATAACTGTGACTACGTCAGCTTTGGGACATGGTTAAGCTTCCACCCATGTCAAAAACATGCACATCACAACCAAAATAAATTGTAAGTTATGAGTCCTAGGAATCTGGAGGAAGTCCAGCTGCACATCAACAAAAGTTCCCAAGGTTGGTGGTAAACATGCAGTCTTATTGCTTGCATTTTTAGTAACATTATACTCCTGACATATAGCACAATTATTTATGTACTGACTTATCAAAGAGGAGACATGAGGGGCATACTAACTTCAGGTAATTTGATTAAATAAAGCTGTTTTACTTTTAATTTCTCCAAATCATTTGGGTTTCTAATACCATGACTGGAATGGACCCCATTCCTAAGTCAAAGTATGATTAAAGTTCATGAAATTAGTATTGTTTCAATCTTTGATGTCAGCCAGTAGTGCTTGTCCCAGCACCCACAATGTGCCCAGTACTGACCCTTCTGCAGTTCGTATGGAGTTACATGTATTGGTAACATATCTAAATACAATTGTAAATTCTTTTTTATAAGACCCGTTGCTCCTACTACTCTTGGAATTGTTGGGATATCTTTCTTCCACATTGCTCTCATTTCTGCCTGCAGATCCTGATATTTTATGACTTTGTGTATCTCGGTATGCAAGACACTGTAATCACTGGGTGTGACAATTTCAATGATCAATGCTACTCTTGTCTTCTTTTCTTGGACCACTATATCAGGTTTTCTAGCATCTATCTTTTGAACTGTTGGTAATGGGTGATCCCATGTGATGTAAACTTCTTCATTTTCTTTGATGCTTTGTGGCTCACATTTCCAGTATTTTTCGGCCACTTCAGTACCATAATGTTTGCACAATCTCTAGTGCTACAGTCTCACCACATTATTATGTCTTTCAGTATAGAGTCCTTCTGCCATTAGTATGTCGCAACCAGCAAGGAGGTGTGCAACTGTTTCCAATTCAGTTTTACAAAACCTACATTTGTTTGTTTCTCCCATATTTTCAATGGACTTTATAAACCAATGTGTATGCAGCACACTATCTTGGACGCCAATATTAACCTTTCATCGCTTGGTTTGAATTTGCCTCTCCTTAACCATTCCTGTGTTCGTTCCTGATCAACATGAGGTTCTTCCAGAAGTTTTCTATACTTGCAACTATATTTATGCCTTTTCCACATTTCTTGCATTCTCATGTGATCCTTCACCTTTCTTTTGTTTTTTGGCACATTCAGTTACTGCCTGATTTTTATCTGTTTCTGGTTTGATTTCCATTCCTGCTTGACACCGATAAGCTTCTGCTAGATTAAGCAAAGAAGTCATCTTAGATTTATTCTCCTCGTGTTTCAAAATTTTCACTACATTTGGGTCTTGTGAGGTCAGCAGGTATGTGTGGAGTCCCACAATTGCAGATCTATATATATAATCAATTTCAAGGAGGCCCAGCCCTTGCTTCGGAACGGGGAATATATAATCTTGGTATGGACTGATTTTTGTAAATCATTTAATGAGCATGAAGCATCCTTCTTGTTTTCCTATCAAATCTATCCAACACGTTTTGCGGCCAGTCAATCACTCCAAAACTGTAAGTTAAGACAGGAAGAGCAAATTGGTTTATAGTTTGGATTTTGTTCCTAGATGTCGGTGCTGTTTTCAGGATTAATTTAAGTCTTCTGAAGTATTCTTTACTAAGTTTTATTCACATTTGTTCATATTTTATTGTTGATCCTTCATCAATTCCCAAATATTTTTACACTCCTTCTTGTTCAGTCATATTTGCATGGGCTGGTAGATAAAATGCCCTTACCAGGTAAGGTAGTAGAGGCAGGCGCCACCAGTCAGCCATCTAAACTTCTCCCTGTAATGCTTCAGCTTGAAAGGCGGATGACTTCTTAAAACCAAACACATCATTACTGTTGAAGTTTGTCATAGTTCACATTCACAGATCTTTATAACAATCTACTACTGCTTGTTTAGCAGCTTGTTCTGCCAAATTATTACCCTTTGTTATAACATCTATGTCCTTTTGATGGGCACAACATTTGATAACAGACATCCTCCTAGGTAGCAAAAGTGCATCTAATGATGATTTTATGTACCCTGAATTTTTAATTTGATTTCCCGAAGAGGTCAAAAACCCTCTCTGTTTCCAAAGTTGCCCAAAATCATGTACCACCCCAAACACATAACAACTGCCTGTAAAAATGTTGGCCACCTTGTCTTTGGCTAACTCACAGGCTTTCTACAGAGCCTCTAATTCAGCTATTTGAGCAGAATGAACATCCTCTAATCTTTGTTGCAACAATATTGTATCTTCAGTGCAAATGGATATCCCTGCAATCAGATGGCCCCTTTGATTTCTTCCACAGGAACCATCCACAAACAGATTTACTTCAGCATTGGGTGTAGGAGTGTCCTTTAAGTCCTTCCTAGGAGAAAGCAAATAGTTAATTACACACACACAATCATGCTCTTTACCATCCTCAGCAGTAGGCAACAGAGATGCAGGATTTAGAACAGGATAGCAGATCAGAGAAACAGATGGATCAGAAAGAAGCGTAAGTTCATATCTAGTTAGACGTGCAGTCGAGAGTGGTTGAGTTTTCATTTTAAGCAAAACAGATGATACAGAGTGTGGTACAGCTACTGTATGATCATGCTCGAGCACCAGCGATTGTGCAAGAGTAACTAAAATGGCAGCAGCGACAACTGCCCTTAAACAGGGAGGAAATCCTTTTGCAACAGAATCAAGTGCTGTGCTATAATAAGCTAATGGACAATAGCTGCCCCCATGTTTCTGTGCAAGCACTTCCCAAGCAAATCCATTTCTTTCATGACAGAATAAAATAAAAGTTTTATCATAGTTTGGTAGCCCTAAAGCTGGGGCAGTAGCTAAAGCTTGTTTTAAATTCTGAAATGAATTTTCCTCTTCACTATCCCAAGGGAGAGGCTCCAATATATCCTGCTTTAAAAGATTGGTCAAAGGTTTAGCAATTTCTGCATAGTTAGAAATCTGCTGTCTGTAGTATCCTGTCATACCTAGGAAAGATCTAAACTGTCACTGAGTAATCGAATGTGGGGTCTTAGATACCACATCAGTATGAGATGGTAACACTTGCCTGGTACCCTGAGATATTAAATGTCCAAGATAACATACCTGAGGTCACCATAGTTGTGGTTTCTCTTTCGACACCTTGTGTCCCTTTTCTGCAAGGATAATCAGAATATGCAGGGTGTCCTGCTGACACTGCTGAAAGGAATTTGATGCTATTAATAAATCATCTATGTATTGTACTAACACAGATCCACCCGGAAATGTCACATTTTCAAAATCTTTTCTCAGAATTTGAGAAAATAATGAAGGGGATTGAGTGTATCCTTGTGGTGACCATGTCTATGTATATTGCTGTCCCTAATAAGTAAAAGCAAACAGGAACTGAGTCTCAGGGTGGATAGGTGTAGAAAAGAATGCTGAACATAAATCTCTCATGGAAAAGTAGCTAGCTCTAGGTGGTATGCAACTCAATATTGTTGCTGGATTTGGAACAACAGGAAATGTAGGCAATACTGCATTATTAACAGCCTTTAAATCTTGTACAAATCTATAAGTATTTTTCCTGGCTTTTTAACAGGGAAAATAGGAGTATTACAAGGGCTTTTAGCTGGTATTATTATTCCTTGCTGTATCAGAGACTGAATTACAGGTTTGATTCCCTGCTCTGCTTCTAGCTTCAGTGAATATTGTGGAACTATAGGGAGAGGTTTTGATGGGTTTAGTTTTATTTTTACTGGTTCTGCTGATTTCAATATACCTACTTTATTAGCGTGTTTATCCCACAAGTTGACAGGTACCTGCTGTAGTAACTTTTATTTGCCTGTATGCTTCCAACAGGCTGTTCCTCAGCTTTTGCTAAAACTGCTAATACTTCCCCCTCTGATTCTGTTGGAACATTTAAGTACACCCCTTCTGGTGTACAGTAAATAGTACAACCCAGCTTGCATAACAAATCTCTCCCTAGCAGATTTACTGGTGCAGTAGTGCTCAGAAGAAAAGAATGTTTATCCTCAATCGGTCCTAAAGAAATGGGGGTATAGGTTCTGAAACAGGATATGCAACAGTAGTGCTTGTTACTCCAACTGCCTTTACCTTATGTTTTGATATTGGTATCTGACTGTCTGAGGTAATTTTTAACACAGACCTAGTGGCTCCAGTGTCCACCAGAAATGGAATTTTGTTTGAATTTATTTCCACCTTCATGTAAGGTCCATTTTGATCTATTGACAGTAGAGGATTAAGATGTATTTCTGTTTTATTTTCCTGACCTAGTCAGTATGGTGCTTCTTGACGTCTTCCAATGTGAGGAGGTGGTGTAGGAAAAGCTGCATCATTGTAATTTGGTTGCCATTCAGTCGAAGTATTTTGGACTCTCTGCATTTGCCTTTGTGGGCATTCTCCTCTCCAATGTTCTGCTTCTCCACAACTAAAGCAAGATGTGTCAGATGAAGCAGGAGGGGCGCTGCCAACAAGCTGCACTTTGTTTCCCTCAGCCAGCACTTTTACTAAATCCCCTAGCAATTCCTCTATCCCTTCCCCTGCTTCTGCCTCGACCCCTCAAGGTTTCCAGCTGCCTGATTTGTAAAGTTAACAGCTTATCCTCAGTATCATTTCTCCAGTTTTCCTGATACTCTGTACATTTATTTGCAGCACTTAATAAAGACTTCCTTTCTCCATTTTTCCTGATTCTCTGTACAGTGACTTGCAGCACTTAATAAAGACTCTAAGTCCTTTCCCTGCCAGTCTATGACCACTTGCTTTATTTGATTTTGTACAGGAGCTTGCAGACCCTGCACAAAAGCTGATGCAATAGCTGGTTAAGCTTGCTCTTCTAGGTCTGGTATTCCTGAATGTCTAGCAAATACTGTTTTAAGGCGACTCAAATAGTCTGCAAGGGCTTCCCCTTTACTTTGTTTATAGGCCTGTATTTTAGACCAGTCAGTCCTAACTTGACACACATCCATAATTTTGTTTAACAATACTGTCCATTTATCTATTAATGCATCCCTGTGAGAGTAAAATCCGTTATCTCAGCCTTATCCAGTAACTGTCTTTTTATTTCATCTGAAGTATCCCCCTGAGCAGCTGATTTAAATTTGTTAAAGTTGGACTGTAACATTCTATTATAGTTTTTAATTCCTCCTAAAACTTTAATGGATTTTCCTTAATATTTAGAAAACTTTTAGACATAGAATGCAAATCAGCAGGGTTCCAAGGGCGATGAAAAAGTTTTCTAGTATTAGCTCCCAGAATTTCCCTGAGAGGTGCCAAAAGATCCCCTTCAGTGGCCACAATTTCTTGTTGTACTCTGTCATGTGAGCATGTGTGATGAGCTACAGGAGTATCAAATACTAATGCCCCTGTTGGAGAAGCAGACGCTGTTTGAGAAGGATAGGAAGAAGAACCCCCTTCGACTGCAGATGCCTGTTCAGAAGATGAAGATTGAACAGGGCACTAGTCTGAGATGTAACAGTATCACGCTGACTGTGGGTGTCCAATGGACAGTTGACCGAAAAGTAGTGGTCTGAGTAACAGCAGAATCTTGTACAGGAGGTACCAACACCGGTGTATATGGGGGTAGGGGCAGGGACATCGGGAGGCATACTCACTGTACGCACTTCAGTACTGTTTTTTTGTGAATGGGGTAGAACTTGGAGGGCATTAGGACCCAGGGGTGAAATCTAAAATTCAGGCAAATAAAATAAAATAACAACTTAGCACACACAAATGCCATGATTGGGACAGCATAGTAATTTGCAGCTCATCTGGCATTTGCGTTGTTGTCATTTTTTCAGTAAACGGGTGATAATTACCCAATTATCGCAGTTCAAAAGGCAAGGGAAAGAGGTGTGAAAATGAACCGACTTTGTGGTTCTTAGATGCGCCTTGTCTTTCATTGTTTAGCCAGTATTCTGCTTGATAGTGAAGGGAGTGCGTCCGTGACGTCAGCAACTGCAGTTGTGCAGGCGAGGAAGTTTAAAAGGCATTCTTTTCTAACAAAACTTTAATTATACCTTAGCACCAGCAGTGTTTTGTAGAATTCCATACAGTTTTTATCAGATGGTGGTGCCACACTCCTTATGTGACAGCTTTTGTTTTATTTATTTATTACTTTGGATAATTTTTTTCTGGAGTCTCCTCTTTTAATAATTTCTGTTGTTAATCTTTCTGCTGCAGGCCTTCTACTTGTATTGTGACCTGTTTTTATATATATATATATATATATATATATATATATATATATTTTTTTTTTTTACTAACAAACTTTTTTCCTTTCTAGAAGGAACGCATTCAGTCAGTTTTTCAATCCATGCCATAAGAGTGAACTACAACAAATGTCACTGTATTGCCCAGGATTCCTTTGGTTAATTCCTTAGTGAGTCAGGAGAGATGCACCAAACGTAAGTGATGTATAACTGTAAAAGTTTTATATTTTTACGAGTTGCTAGAATATGAAAATTGAAAATGACAAGTAAAGTAAAAAAAAAAAAAAACAGGGATATGTTTTGCCAAATCAGCTAGGAAAAAGACTTTTTTGTTTCAGATTAGGGGTTAGGATACACTAAGTGATGTAGCTGTATACAATAATTTTTAAAAGTTGGCAAAGCAAGCAAAAAGTATGCAAATATGCTTCATTTGGTGTCATGTTTCGGTCTAGTCCTTGTAAAGCATGTAGCTTTCTGTCAAGCCATTAACATATATGTTAGCTCTTATTTTTTTTTTGTAAGTTGGCAATGATGCAAGTAAATCGGTGTGGTGCATTTTTAATAACAAGTATTTAAATAAAACACAGGGATGTGTCATTGATTGTGCTTCGCATTTCTGATATGTTCTCCTTAAAGTTTGTAGTTTTCTGGCAAATGTGGAACAAATGGGCAAAGTGTGGAACACTTGCTAACAGGTTACTAACAACTCCAACTAGGGAGCTCATAGGATGTTTAAAATTTATTTTTACTTGGAGAAACTATTTTAATGACTTAACATGATTTTGTTCTATTTGTCCTGTTCATTAGTTACAAAAATGCCTAACTGAATGTGTGGCAGACTCTTTCAATGTGGAACTTTGAGGAACATAAACTTTTTAAGACCACAAATGAGAAATGTTCCTCATAATAAGTTACACGTGAGAGGTATGCATCTGCATATCACACTTCATATTTTAGAGAAAAACGATGCTAATTAAAAACCTGTTATTTTACCAGGACAGATCTGTTAGTACATAACAACAATAGTAGGGCCTGAGTCTCCCCTAAGTTTTTGATTTTGTTTGGTCTCATTCTCATCATAGGGATTGAGAGGTATGGTTTTTAGTACTTTGTGCAATTTGTACAGCAGTTTGTCTACCAGTCAGGGCAGGAGTAATGCAGGAGGTGTGTGTGTGTGTGTGTGTGTGTGTGTGTGTGTGTGTGTGTGTGTGTGTGTGTGTGTGTGTGTGTGTGTGTGTGTGTGTGTGTATACATATATATGAAAACAATGTGTGCGTGTGAGTCAGTGTACACATATTCCACATTTGTTGTCACTGCTGGCAGCATTCATACGTAGTTTATACTAAATGTATAAAACAGTGTTGTATTAAGTTTTACTTGAATTATGAATAACTAAATGGGGAATAAAAAGGAAGTGGGTATGAGGAGAAATGGATTACTCATCTTTTATTTCTTGCACATATTATTTTTCTAGTAGTTAAGTATTACAGATATTTGCTGGAAGTTTTGAAGCTGCCTGTAGACATGTAGTTTACAACCCTACAGTGTACAAGGTAAATGGGCCGTGTGCTCATTCACAAGTTGCCAGTACCCACCCTTAGAACTTACCTTTTTCAAGGAGTTATAGATGAATAATATCAGGGTTGAATTTATAAACACCCATCTAGTTGTCTAAGTCCTTCTTAAAGGAAGATAGTGCAACAGTGCTTGATCTGTAGAGGAAGTTTGTTCCACAAAAGGGTAGTCATTGCATGATAAATCTGTTTGTTGTGATTCGTTTATCTGCTGAAGCAGGTTCAGATTTCTGGTTCTAGTGTTCAAAGGTCTGTTTGATTTACAGATAAAGAAGTGGTCTGGCTCTGCTGGATCCCTAATGGCCTGAAAGGCAAGACACAGATCTCCTCTAGGAAGTCTACAGGACACTGAATAGAGGGGGGCAAAGCCTTCAGCCTCTCTTGATAGCTCATGTCCTTTAGGTTAGTGATCTTTTTATGTCACAAGTCTTTGGTGCCTGATGAGTGCAGAATATAGAGAGGCAAAGACTTCCTTGGATCAAGAGGAAATACCTTTTACAGTTAGTTAAGCCAGACAGAATGATTTCATGACCATTGTAGCATCGTGATGATTAATGAATCCTAACTAGCAGTTAGGCTGCTGACCTGTGAGTACCTAAGAAGTCTGGCCTTCCAGTTGTATGGTAATTAGTATCCCTTATATTTTGCAACATGATTACCCAAAGATGGTCCAAACAAGTTTATGATGGGATAGTTACACATTTTCCCTATTCTTGAGGGGCAATGGTACTAAGTCGGGGATGAATTTGCAGTTACCCATCCATTAGTCCAAATTATATTTGAATACAGTAGGAAAGTACTCTGCTTTATATGGAATAAAACATGATTCAATAGAAGTGATATTCTGTGTGGTAAATGCCTGTCCCTTCAGCGTGTTCTATTGAGTGGGTGTTTATTACACCACTGAACTTGTTAATGTGTAATGGATTTAACAGAACAGGGTCTGGTCAGACTTTATATGTGAGGGCAGAGGTCACCTCTGAATAGTTTGTGTGATTCTGAGAAGAGAGTCCAGGCTTTGAAACAGCCTGCATAGTTTTTATGATTTAAGCTATGATTTTTTTTTTTAGTGAGAAAGCATTGTGGTCATTCCAGTTGTGACAAATGTTTAAACAGGAACATACTAAAAGGGACATTATACTTAATGATTGGCCTAATGAGTGCCAATTACACTGGAATAATTATGTCTCTGGATCTGGACACCATGTGTTTAGATACAAGTTGTGCAAAGAAAAAGAGCTTCCTTACAACAGTGGGTATGCGGTCATTGAAGGACATCATATTGTTGGCATAAGTTCACAGATGAGAGTGGTCAGGGTTATGGGCGTATAATTGCCTGAGTCTACTGAATCCTCACCTTTGTTGAAGGGTAAGGGAAAGACTGTTGCTGTCCTTCATTCATCTGGCATAAAACCTGCTTTGAGGCTAATATTGATTAGCCTCTGTATGGGTTCTAACAAGTCATGTTTCAGACTAACTAGTAGGCAGCTTGCTATGTTATCTGGCCCTATAGCTGTAGTATTCTTTGCCTTAGATAGTGACTTTATAATTAATTGTTTGGAGATATGAAGGTTAACTTTCCTGGTTAACAAATGTTAACATAAATAACATAAATAAATAAATAAATAAAGTATTACAGATGCAGGTATTTTGATCTGAGAACACTGAAGGGTCAGGGTGTTTGAGCTGAATTTGTTGGCCAGTTGATTGGCTCTGTCTGCTGGGTCTAAGTATGTGTTATCATTTACTATTATTTATACACAGTGCTGGGCATTGTTTTTGAGATTTCTAACATAGATAAATAAGGTTTTATGGTTGTCTTTTTGCCTGGGTGGGAAATTTTGCCTCATATCTAGTTTTGGTTGATTTCATTAGGAGCCTGAGTTCCTTGTTTAGATTAATGTTTAAAAATGAAAATCACTTGGCACCACAGGACCCGGAAGCACGTAAACAAAGGCTTTCAAAATAAGCAGATGAAGAAATCAAACAGCTGCTAGGTCTCCAAAAAGATCCTTTAATGTAACCAGGCAAAGTAAAAATCCACAATATCTTCCAAGCGCTTTCACTCGACCACATGTGAGCTTTCTCAAGGCAAACAACATTGCTGGAAGTTCATTCACATTAAATACTTCCAGAATCATCACATGACTTCCTGTGAACCTTTCCCAACAGGAAAATCACCATATAAGGAAATTCTAAAATACATTCTTATCATTAAAAATAATTCATTTTCTAAAAATAATTCATTTTCTAAAAATGTCTTGGCGACTGAATAGCATAATGAACTTAAAATTGAATACAAATTATTAAAATGTGTCATAAAACAATTCTGTAAAATGTTTTTATAGTTTTATAATACAAATAAGTGCAGTAACCCCTTTTAACCATCGGGGGTGAAATCAAAACTCCAATTTAAAACCTAGAGTTACTAACTGGCATTGTAAAACATTTCTTATCTGAGTTGCCAATGTATAACATTCCATATATCATATTATAAAATCTTATGGATTCAAAAGTGAATAAAACAATAGAGGTCATGTTCTGCTAAACTGTGTTATAGACGAGCTTTACCTGAGACTTTAGCTGATTCTCAAATAAGTTAGATAACAAGTTTTATCACTACTTTTTCCGCACGTACTACACAAATAAGGAAAATTTTGTTTAAGAATTGGGCTGTAGTAACAGAAGATTCTGCTATTAGGTAAAAAATTGTAAATGCACCTAAACTGGTGTTTAGGAGGGGACAAACTATAAAGAACTTATTAGATTGGTCCCTTCCCCTGTTCTTTATATGTCGGGAATGAGAAAATGTGGGGCTTGCACCCACTGTACATTTGTCACATTAGGAGAGATGTTTAAGATACATGGCATCTCATATAAACTATGAGGGAACTTTAATTGTTGTATACCAGGGGTTGTATATTTAGCCCAGTGCCAGCGCTGTACATCATTTTATATTGAGAAGACCGAAAGGCAATTCAAACAACATGTTTATGATCACCAATATAACATAGGGAAACAAAACATTAATAATGCTTTAGCTAAACATATTGTTGATTTTCCAGACCACCATTTTGAGAACTTGATAGTGGAGCAAGTTAAGAAAAATATTAGGGGAGGACCATGGCCATTAGACTTAGAATTAAGAGAACTTTTATGGCAACTAAAATTGAATGCATTTTCCTTCCCAGGCCTGAATGATTATTGTTCTTTAGTTTGTCTTCTTAAATTAAGAGCTTTAGATAGATGATTTTTTTTATTGTCATATTAGGTTGTTGTAAAGCCTACGACTGTGATACCTTTAAATTATAATAAGGTAAACATAGGGTATTGATGTCCTTAATTAACTAATTTTAACCTGTGGGTTAGTATATAATGCATTATGGTTATTTAAATAATTTGTCTGAAGAGGTTCATGTGATTTATCTGAATGAAAGCACCAACGTGAATTAAATTTGATTTGGTTTTCTGGTATTGGACTGCTTGTTCCTTTTTCATCTGTCTTGGTTTTAATAGCTCATGACTTCAATACTCAGTGATTTGCCAGAAAACCACAAATTATATCAGGAACAGATAAAAAATATGAGGTGAAAATCTGGACAATTGAGAGGTATGTCTGCCAGTGATCTTTTCAGACAGCAACATTGTGGAAGGGGCGTGGTGTGGTCAGCAGTTTAAGGGAGTGGGCAGACAGCAATCTGCTGCTGTGAGTGCAGCTTGCTGGGGAGGGGGTAGCAGTCTGGGAGCTGTCAGTACTGAAAAATTATATGGTGCTGCTTACTGTGATGGATTTGAAGTCTTCTTAAGACACTCAGTCTTGCTGGCTGGATTCTGCCAAAATCAAAGTCTGGTTATATTTGCATTCACAGTCTGTTGCATACAGAAACTTACAGAATATACACTGATGAGAAAATATACATTGCAGCATCAACTTAAAGCAGTAACAAATAACTTTTTATAATAAACCAAATGGACTAACGTTGCAGCTTAAAGTACTGTTCCACTTTACTTCTCATATAGTACAGATGATGTGAGAGATATAACATTTACCTCGAGACAAATGTGTCTCTACCAATACCCCTAACATAACTGGATTAATATAGATCTTTATATACAATTTTAGTCATGCACATACATACACATTTCCACTTGGTATTCTATTTTGGAGAATTGCTCATCCTGTAGAAACAATACTGATTGTTGCAGATGCTGACGCAAACTGCTGACTTAATAATATTATTTTTCAGCATTTCTGACAGTGTGAACATCCTGTTTTTTGTCTTTTGTATAAACATGTCCTGTTGTTTAAGGAAACATATTATGTCCATTATTTTTTACAGTGTTCTTTAAAAGCAGATTTTGCATTTTTGCTCTTGCATACATCCTGTTTGTAAGGAAATAATGTCCATTCAGCAGAGTTCTTATTTTCCAAGCCATGGTCATTTAGTATGGATGCTGATCACATATTACTAAACTCTGTTTCTGCATTTAAGCAAGTTTTATTTTATACCTTATTTATGTTACATATTTGTAACAAAATTACTTTCAACCTTAAAACCCTGTTGAGTATAATCTTACAAGTACAAATTTGAAAATCCTGGCTACACCCCTGGGTGGGGGTGCAGTAGATGTTGGAGGATTATCATCCTCTTCAGAAGTTTTTGCCTTTTGGCTTTCCTCAGTTTGTTTCAAACCTGCTAAGACATGATAAAGAGATCCCTTTTTATTGGATTGTACTGCCTTCTTAACCTTTTTACCTATTGCAACAATTTTTATTACCATTCTGTAACCCCCTTAATGCTGACTCCTTTTCCCTTTTAAGTGCTTTAGTGTAGCAAGAATAAAATATTGCAATTTGTTTCCCACTTACTTTGCTTTTCTTCTCTTCCAAAATACCTTTCAGTGTCATCAATTTAGTTCTATTGTGTTCCATTTAATAGAAATACCCCACCAGAACAATTCTTAGCAAGCTGAAACCAGTCATACAAATACTTATAACTCTCTTTTCCATAATTATGATACATAAAATATGCAAGTGTTCCCTTTTCAGAGATTGCTTGCTTATCTTGTTCCCATTTAAAAAAAATAAGACTTAGCTTACAGATTTTGGATCCTGGCAGTTCAGAGGACAGAAAATAACTATAGCAATCCACACACCATACAGGGAAGGAAGGGTAGAAATTCTGTCATTATGCAGTGACAGAAGAGAGGTTTTGATCAGCCTTTTTTCACAGCACCCCCTTGCTTTCGTTCCATCGAGATCTCAAAACTTACACCTCCAGTGTTGCGGTCAGGATAATGGGGTGGATAGGTACTGTGTCCAGAACTGACCACTCTTTCCAGACCCTTTGAGAGTACTTTCACACAATCACACCTATGTCCCAGCATGCTATGGGCTCCTGAATTGGTTTTAACAACACATACTCTTATGTCCCAACATGCTGTAGGCTCATGAACTTGTTTTAACTTTATCTTTAACTTTTTTTCTCTTTCATTTATACATTAACAACACAAAATATCTCTCATACCTCTTACCTTTCAGTCCTGAGGGTACCACCCTCGATACAAGTTGCTTCCTTGTGTTAATTTGTCCTTTGCTATATGTGCACATGCACTAATAACTTTTCACATTTGCTGTGGGGGTCCTTCCACTAGCAACAAATTTCCTGTGGGGTCCTCCCACCATTCCTTTGCATACCTTACAAACGACTCATTCAACAAAATCACAGTTATTCACTCATTTTACATTTATCTAAAATTGTCTAAAAGAGACAAACCACAAAAACAGTTCCAGTGTCAAGGCTAGTATGTTTGCACACACTGAATAGCTACATATCTCAGTCTCTGACTATTACATACAAAACAGTGTGGAATTCACAGAAATGTCTGTGATGGGACCTATTCCACTACTGCCTTGCAGTAATACCAAAGTTCAGATCCAAGTCTTGGCACCAAAAATGCTAGAGTAAAAAATAAATAACATTAAAATGTACCTTATTTGCCTTCAGTCAGGAATAACACTTTAGGATGTGCAAAAAGAAATTTCATTTAACAGCGCTGGGAAACTATCTTTATAGAAATTTGTAAACCAGTCTCAATGAACAAAGGAAACTGCATATTTTATACATTTGCTTATTAATTCAACCATGCAAGATTCTGACGTTACAGTAATTTTAACAAATCAATGACTTTAGAAATGTTTTCATTCCTTGTGATTCTCACCTTGGACTTCATTAGAGCACCTTCTTTTACATGACCCACCTGCTCCAAGGATCTTGTTTTCTGACCTTGGACATTTTACTTACCAGCAAACTCACCCTAGCAACAACTCACTCCCAGCCTGGAGGAATCAGGCTAACAAATTCCTTTTATACTAGCAACATGCATTTGTTCCTTCAACACTTATTTTTTCCCTGTTAAACATTAAAAGAATGCAGTTGAAACACAATAGTAACTTCAGCTTATAAAACTGTATTTTTCCACAGTCCTGCATACAAATGATATTTGTTTTTAACATCATATTATAGAATCATTAATGAAACTGAAAATGAATATACATTTTAATAAGACTGATCTTGTCCCATAACAGAGGTAAGTCTTAAGTCATTCATCCCAACATGTACTACGACAGAATCATAACTGTAATTGTTGTTGAGTGACTTGAGTGCATGCATGATTTGATAGATCCTGGCACCTGACAGGCAGCTGACTGTGACATTCTCCTTGTCCAGACAGGTGAGGGGGACACTTGTGTGTCTCATTATGGAATCTCCTATGACCAGGACATTTGGTTTTCAGGGATTCTGCCTTAGGGGCTTATTTGGTAGGATTTGGTGTGTTCTGATGTGTATTAGATTTTGGTCATGCTCTAGCATGTGTGAGTTGTTTGTGATTGGGAGGTCTCTAGTCATTTGGTAGCTCTTAGTGAGTACCTCTGTGTATGTGGGTTTATGTGTCATGACTTTATCTTGTGTGAGAGGAGAGGTGTGTGTGCTGACAACCTGTTTGATGTCTTGTTTATTGTTGGGTCTATGTCATAACACTGAAATTTCATAATGTTGAATTTCATAATATTGAGACCATAACATTGAAAATTCAAAACACTGAAAACCCAAAACATTGAAAACTCAAAACATTTAAAGTGTGCTTCATAACATTAAAAACTACATTGCACCAGTAAATAAGATCCCCTCCACCTACACCACCACCTAACTAACAAACACACTTTCTACTACATTTCTGTAGGGGGGCAAGCCCTCCTGCACCTTCCATGTGGGAAGCTCTGCCCCCACCCCCCCCCGTAAATTAAATATGCCAACTCTAAGACCACACTACAGTGGAAAAAGGTTAATTTCCTAACCTCAGTGTATGGTGATTGTGATACAGTGAGGTTAGGAAATTAACTTTTTTCCACTGTAGTGCATTCTTTGAGTTGGTATATTTTAATTTGCGGGGGGGTATGGGGGGGTGCAGGGGGCCTTGCCCCCTTGCAGAAACATAGTAGAAAGTGTGTGTGTTAGCTAGGTGTTGTTATAGGTGGAGAGGATGTTATTTACATATGCACTGTAGTTTTCAATGTTATGAAGCACACTTTCAATGTTTTGAGTTTTCAATGTTTTGGGTTTTCAGTGTTTTGGGATTTAGATGTTTTGGTCTCAATGTTATGAAATTCAACATTATGAAATTTCAATGTTATGAAGTAGACCCTTATTGTTACATGAGAGGATTGATTCCAGTTTCATAGTATTGTTACATTTCTTATGTACTGTATTTGTTTACTGTAGGAGTAAATGGTTATCAGTATATATGAGGCAATTATTACATTGCCTCAGGATGCCCGTCAGTCAGGTTAGTTGAAGAAATTTTGAGAAATTGGCTGTCCATTGTAACAGGTTAAACTGTAAGGACTGTTAGAGGGTGGGCCAGTTAGATCAGCTTTTGCTCTAAGGTTAGCAAGGGGACTTATTTTATTGAGGATTAAGGATTAAAAAGTGTGGCAATGCTGCTCAGTGCTCAGCTGAGTTGCCTGCAGTGCAGCAGGGAAGCCTAGGATTCTTTAGTGAAAAAGTTGTATTTAGGCGTTTGCTTCTATACTGGGCACTACTAACCCTTGTTGCATGGTACACAGCTATGCACAAATGTAAGGCTTAAATACAAGTAAATTTAAACAGTTTTAACACAAACTACTAATAGGAAAGCTCCACACAGCACCTTATTCCATCAATCCCCAACTTAAATGGGCCCTAAGCTAGTAATGTAACAGCAAAAACGAAGCAGCAGTTCAATAAAATACAGTTCACAAAATGAAATACAGGCTTAAATATACTTATTGTTTCAAACTAATGGGAATTAATGCACAACAGTGGTGGTGTTGCGGTAGAGTTGTCGCCTCACAGTAAGACGCTGTCCGGTTTGATTCTCAGATAGAGCGTCTTCTGCGTGGAGATATGCATGAATGGGCGTACCTTCGTTGAAGGTTGTGCGTCAGGCCTGGCAAGCCGGTACGTAAAAATCAACTGCCAATCATTAGCGGACTGGAGTTCCGCTGTGGCGACCCCTAACCGGGAAAAGCCGAAAGACACAAACAAACAAACTGCATCCAGATGATCTTGCACATATGCACGTGTGGCAATTTTTCTTCAAATAACTGGGAACAAGATAAGATAACATTCTAAAGGAAATATACCCTGGAAGAAAAAGATGTAATATTCCACAACGAATGGTCAGTGAAAAAAAGTAGTTTAATAAGCACAAGCTCAAAAACACACTCAATACTCTAGTGCCTCGGCTTATCAGCCTATCAGGAGATAAAACACACCCAAAAATAAAAATTCTTATACTATCTAGGGACTAATTTGTTTATTAAAACAGATTTGATTGCTTTCTTTTCTTGAAGAAAAGAATATCAGTATTAAATATCAGTACTAAATATCAGTACTAATTACTGCACTACACCAGTTGCCACCCCCCACATCAAAAGAAGGGGGTAGTGAAAGGGCAACTTGTGAGGTTGAGCAGAATGACTTCAGATAACAAGGTGTTTTTGGAAGAGACTAACCTTTTAAGGAATCTATTTTTTCAGAGAGGTTATCCTTTAGAATTGTTTAATAAAGTGTCTGAAGAAGTTAATATTAAAAGAGTAGATTCCTTTGCCCCCATTTTGGGCAAAGAAGAAAGTTTGGGTCCGGATCAACAGCAGGAAGACAGGTTTAGAGAAAACAAGATAGGACTCATTACTACTTTTAGTGAGCAATCAGCATTTGTAAGAAACATTTTCTCTAGGGAATGGAACAGCTTTTCTAATATTTCTGATCTTGAATATATATTTGATAAAGAATTAACTTATGTTTACCGTAAAGGTAAAAGTATCAAAAATATTTTGGAAAGTGGCTTGAAAACTCATTTTAACAACAAAAGTAACAAATCAAAGAAAGGATTATATAAATGTGGAAAATGTAATTATTGCTCACATTTAATTTGTGAAGATACCCTGTTTTTACAAGCAAGAAATTTGACATTACATCTAAATACATTTGCCAATTGTGACACAAATGGAATAATTTATATTGCCATTTGCAAAAAATGTCCATCTTTCTACGTAGGAAAGAGCGAAAGAAGGCTCAGGCAAAGAATATACGAGCACCTTTATGATGTCAAATCAAGAAATGAGAAAAATGCACTTAGTAAACACTCATTAAAATGTGAGACTTCTGGCTATCAATTCTTTATTTTAGAAGTTGTTCCCACTAACCCCAGGGGTGGTATGTGGGAAACACTAATTGAATATAAGGAATTGTATTGGCAGCTTCTTTTGGATGCAAACCATAATTTTGGGCTCAATGACATGGTATCCCTAGCCCCGGTTTTAAAACTGAGGGCAGCAAAGCTTTAATATATATTCCTTGTTATGTATATTAAGATGTTTTCCAATTTTAGCCACAAGATGGTGCTATGATCTTTCTTTATCTTTATTTTTATCCCTAAGGGAAGAACAGTAATCAGATTTTAAAGTGTTTTATTAAAATGTTTTTAACATATTTTTAACATTTTTAATATACTTTTAATTATTTATTGAAAAACAAGTTAGTGATTAGGGAAATGTATGAGACTTGAATTATTAGTATTTTTTAACTTGGGATTCTAGCATTTTTAAGGAAATTTATGTACTTTTTCTAATTAATTTTAATTATTCTTGGACTGTGATGCAAAATGATTGGTTAATTGAGTACTACTTTATTTTAAATGTTATATAAATACACCCACTCTGCAATATGGTTCACACTACTGAAGAAGTTGGCGACGAAAACATTGTGTTGAATACGTTATTTGGAGTGTTTTCCTTGTTTCATTTACAGCCTTTCAGTTTGTTTGGTGGTGTTCCTATCGAGGTGGTTGGATCAATAAAGTATCTTTTACTTTCCGGGACCAGGATTTATTTGTACTTGGGACAGTAGTTGTTTTTTTGCTTATCAGTACTAATTATACAAGATGACACAGAGGATTAGGACTGTGAACAGTAGTTCTTCTAATACGGGGTTTGATTCCTTCAGTTCTCATTTGCCTACTGTGTGACATTGAACAAGTCAAGTAATCAGAGATTGCTTTCAGATTTGTCTCTAGAAAGGAGCAGTGTGTCCAGCAGATCTGCCTGCTCAACAAATAATGTTATTAGAGCACAACAAGATTTAGTTAAAATTCTATTAAGAGAAAATACAGTTATTTTGTGTTTAGATTTACCAGACAGTTTTCACAATATGCATGGTATGTACTTATGATTTCATGATGTGAACAGTATGTTTGTATATGTTTTACAATATGCTCAAAATGTGTTTATGATTTTTGCAACGTACACACAATGTGTATATGATTTTTGCGATATGTACAACATGGGCATGTGGCCAGTTTTACAGTTGACAATATTTAGACATCAGTTCAAAGGGTAAAGTGGCATTTTCATTGTAACATGTCATTTAAAATTTGTTATTACTACTTGAGAAAATGAGCACTAAAGATTATTTAATGAAATTAGGAATATTGTAGATCAGGCTTCAGTGGATACATATCATGGAATATAAAATAAAAGAACTCTAACAAGATGTTGCAGATTTGGTTTAAAAAGCAACAGTTACAAAATACATAATTATATTACATGTCAGGACAAAAAGAAGGAAAATGCAAGTTACAAATTGGCTTGTAGAAGTGAAAAAATGTGGGAGGTAAATGCAAAATTGGTATCATATTCAGCAGCCATGGAGGTCAAATTCTGGCATTTGTGATGATGTCAAATAAACATGCACAGGTAAATAAATGTATTTACTCTCAATGAGAAAGCAGAAAATTTATTTTATTTATTTTATTTTACATTTGTTGACTGGGATAGTCTAACTGGATTTATGTCCATTTTCAGTAGAGTCCCGGGGAAATAAGCTCCAAGAGATTACTAGACTACTAACATACAGGTACTAGTTGTTATACAGTTAAATACTACAAATTTTAAACAGTTCAGGAATCTTCACAGTTTATACAAAAAACATGTTACAAGCATTAGATAAGATATTTTAGACTTTATGTACAAGAATTCATTAGTAACTAGAAAGTAATTGTTAACAAATGCATACTTCAAGTTTCAACAGGTCAGCAATGCTCACAGTTTAAACAATACTTGTTGCCTGCCTTAGGTAGGTTGCTTTAGAATTATATACAGAAGAATTTAACTAGGTATTTTAAATTATCTCTATTAGGATTAGATATTTTTTTGCCAAGGATAGGCCTTGATCTGAAAAGACACAGATAGGGCAGGAATTAAGCCTTAAGAGAGGGTGCTTGGGATATAGTATGAGATTAGTCTGGATTTGTACAGGGACATAACCAATGGGTTTTAAGATAGAGTTTCAGATTGTGTTTAAAAAGTGTAAATGAAGACAGTAATGCAAGTTCACGGGGGAGTTGGTTTCAATACTTTCCAACTGCATTTGAGAACAGAGCATATTTTGAAAATACTAAAGCTATGTGAAGTAGCTTATACACAGATGTCTTAAACCCACTTTTTTAAGTGGATGTTGCATGATTCATTGGTAAATGATGAATCAAGTGGAGAACTGTTAAGCATGATATTGAAATATCAAAAAATATAACTGTCAGAATGGATTTTCTCAAGTAAAATTATTTCAGACATTACAACTGTCAAATGGATTCTGTATTTCAGACCAGAATTATGTTTGTATTCTAAAAAGCAATGGTACAGCAGCTGTATGCTGTCACTTTGAATAAAGCTCATAGTGCTGCTTTGTTATGAAACAAAGGAATATTATGAAACATTACTTGTCTAAGAGATGCAGGTGGCCTTGATTTTTGCAAGTTCTGTATTGAATACAGCTTTGTTTATGTAAAGAAAAAGTTACTGCATGGATGAAGTCAAGAGAACCAGTACAGTATGAGAAACTGCAAGGATGTAGCAATATTGTCAAGTTTCAAAATTATGACTATATATTTGTATTGCAAATCAGGGATTTGAATTATGAATGGAAAGAATTTTAAACAATACTTTTTATGTACAGTATGCAGAATCTGTAGTTCTGCCATGTTAGTTTATAATACATAAGATCATGTTAGTCTTTGCTTTATACTGCCAGTCTATATTGAAGTATAAATGTCTTGCATTAAACTATTTTTGTGTCTCAGTGGATTAAGATGGTAATAAGGAACCTCTTAACAACTACAAGAGCATCATGTCACTTCTTTAGAAGTAGCACGTCAAAGGTTACTGGCACTTCAGCTATGCAATGGGCACTAAACCTGACAAAGATGTTGGTACAAAAGAAAGACGTACAACTTGCAGAGACACACAGTACCATGGCAAGTCAGAAACTGCTGTCAGTTATGAGGACTACTTATAGTGTACTGAGAGAAGCCAGTAGTAGGGGCACGCAGTTACAGATCATAACCAGATTTTTAAAAAATTATATGCTCAGAGTAATGGAGATCAGGAAATAGAGATGAAAAAGGTAAATCTGTGATTAGATGAGAATAAGACTAAGCCCAAAGAAAAAAGTGCTAACAGTTAAAGAACATAAGAAAATAACTTTTCTTCATTTGTCTCTTCTGTAAACTGCGAATTTAACAATTGTTTGATAACTTGCACAGCAAGCAAATCAAAAGTATTTGCCACTTTAACTATAATTTTGTCATCTTCGAATACTGAAAAGATAGCAATTGGTATCTCATTGTTTCCTCTAAGGCTAACAAATTAACATATTAATCAATGTGTAAGTGAAATTATTGTGCTTATTAAATAATTTATATATTAATACAGATGGCTGTTATAAATCTGAGAGAGTTGTTTAAAAGTATACTTGTACAAATGCATTTTGCCAAAGAGCTAGGGAGACTCATTAAATTTTGTTCCTTTTCTTCCAACTGCTGGTGTGTGAATTTAGAGTTATTTATGGCAATAGTGTATTTTTATTGTTTTTCTTGTGTGACTTTTCTGTGTGACCTTGCCCTTGTTGTGTTGGTCATTAAAATGTGCCACCAAATGGCCTTCATATATATTATTTTTATTGCTGTTGAGATGCTCCTTAAATCCTTAAATCTTTTAATCATTTAAGCTAAATAGGAAAAGACATGGGGGGGATCTCAGACTCTGCAGTGAAGTTAAATGTGTAGTAATGGGCAGTACTAAGCTTTTCCCAATGATCTTATCAAAATGTTCTAACTATATTCCTGTGAACATTACAATTACCACATAGCTATCTCTCCCTGTAGCAATGATAAAATGGTTGTGTATTAAATAACTATTAATATTCTGCCTTCAACTATATGGAATAAATAAAAAACTTTCAGAAAGATTCAGTCGAGCTAGAGTCTTCACTGTGTAACACCTTAAACCTATGGTAGGGGATACCCATGGTGCATATGCAAATTACCACTTAAGGACATACAACTGTTTCATGACATGTGACTTTTTACTTTTTAAATCTTTATGGCTACATTCAGAACAATGAAGCCAACCACCCCCACCCTACATCCCATCTGTAGACATGCCATGTTTTGGCTTTTTTCTTACCATGTCAGTACAGCATAAGTGGACTGCTTGTCAATACTTTGGAAACACAAATCTTAAAATCAAGCCTGATGCCCATAAACATTAGAGTGCCTGCAAAACATCCTAAATAACATCCAAACCAAAAGGTAAAAACATCACACAAACAATTCTGTAAAAAGTGTAAGAAAGACTCAGCTGAAAGATTTAAGAAGTACTCAGAGAAAACTGGATAAGGGAAGAATATAACATGCATACTCCACACAGGCAGCAAGTGGCAGTCAGGATTGGCACCAGGATCTTGAAAGTGTGAGGCAGAAACCTTAATCACTGAGACACCATGCTACTATGTTATAGTGCACCATATACTATACTGTAAGAAGTTTAAGGTATTACACGGTGAAGACTCTAGCATGACTTTTGTGAAAGCACTTTAGTGCCCTGTGTGTGGTTTAGTTCATTATCAACATTCAGAAATGAATGCCAGAAATACATTTTTCATCAGCACTGAAGCACTCAGCACTCTTTGATACCTGTAGCTTGCACTAAGTGGTTTGCTACAGTTTTTTTGGACACCAGAGCACTGATGGCCCTAAGTGTACTTTGCAGAGCTAACTCCCCTCACAAGCATGAATTCCCACAGAAAATGTGCTGCAATGCCACCCTGCATGTTTCCCTTAGATAACAGTATCCTAATGGTATTTGTTCAGTGAGGTGAAATGAGACTCATAGCTAGGGTGTGATAAGGGGGGGGGGTCTCTCTGCTCTGTATTCATTTCTTGATAATGTTTCATTTTTTTCAACTCTTGCTTATGGGTGATGTGCCAGTTCAGGAACTGCACAGGGTGCCAAATGACCTACGGTAGCTACAGCTATGAGTGAAATGATGATAGTAACCACTAGCAATAAGAAAAGCAAATTAAAAGCTGTATTTTTTGTTACTGCAGTAACTGACAGTCTTTGCTTATAGACAGAAAATGTGAGCAGTTAATATCCACTATTATTAAGTAAACAGCAGACCTCTCTTAATTTAAATGCACAAAAAACTTTTAAAAGTGTTTTTCTTTCCTTAGAGAAGTGTATATTATTTACCTGATCGCAAATATTGTAGGCATGGCATCCTGATAATTAAGTCCACCTATGAGGGAAGAAAACTGTTACGGGAGCATACTGTGTGGCTATGGGGAGCATACTGTGTGGTTATGGGAGCATACTGTGTGGCTATGGGAGCATATTGTGTGACTATGGGAGCACACTGTGTGGCTATGGGAGCATACTGTGTGGCTATGGGAGCATACTGTGTGGTTATGGAAGCATACTGTGTGGTTATGGGAGCAAACTGTGTGGCTATGGGAACACACTGTGTGGTTATGGGAGCATACTGTGTGGCTATGGGAGCATATTGTTTGGCTATGGGAGCACACTGTGTGGTTATGGGAGCATACTGTGTGGCTATGGGAGCATACTTTGCGGCTATGGGAGCATATTGTGTGGCTATGGGAGCACAAGCCTTGTGTTTTCTCAGTCTGTTGTTTATCTGGTTGTAGCAGTTTGTATGACCCTTGTGTTTTCTCAGTCTGTTGTTTATCTGGTTATGGGAGCAAATTGTGTGGCTATTGAAGCATACTGTGTGGTTATACTGTGTGGTTATATATGATCTGTGATATATAACAATAAGTATCCTTTTCTGTGCATTTAAAGTGTTTTTTGAGTGTATCTGCTTTATTTTCTAAAACCAAAACAAAACAAAAAAAATATATATATATATATATATATATATATATATATATATATATATACACTTGTTTCCCGCCTTTCTAAGCTGCTATAGTCTAGTTTTCAGGTTAGTGCTGAATTCAGGGCTGTGTTACAAATCTCTGTGTTTGCCCATACCTTACTTGGATAGAAGGAAGTTCTCTGTTCACCTGTGAGAGAGGGGAGCTTTGAGCAGCCTATCTGTCCCTGTAGGAGTTGTTTCAGCCTAGAAATTAGTAGTTTATTGGCCATTTTGGGCTAATTTCTATCTCTTTCATTTCCCTGCTATAAATACCGTATTTGCCCAGTTTTGCACACCAGGCAGTGCTGGTTAGTTAGGGGAAAAACTATTCCTGGCTCCACAAAGTCTCCTCTTAAATTTTTCCCTTGGAACTAGGCAAACTTTCAACTTAAGCACTCAAGCCATTCATTTCTCAACCCGGCACTTGCTCAAAACTTATAGCAAGCACTTATAAACTCTAGCACTAGACCCTCCTGTACTGTATAGAAGGACAAGGCTCTCTATTCGATCTTACCAGCCATCCAGTAAAACAGTTCACTGTACCTATCTAGGCATGTCCAAAGGGCAGTTTCAGGTGTACTGTCCAGTCCAACTGGTGAATCTGGGTATTTTGAGGCAATGTTAAACTGCCTCATGTACACAGGAAACCCCCTCCTCCTACCACCAAACACCACATGTGAGAGATGCAATTATACAGCCAAACTGGAGGCTAAGCTCTCTCAACCCAAGACTGGATCAAGAAGAGAAGGGGAATACTTGCATCACACCACCCATCTCACACAGACCCATTAAAGCAGCACCGGTAAAAAACACACATAAATACAGGAAAACATACTCGGAGGCTCTAAATACAAATCTGCAAAACCAACAGAGACCTCCAAAGCAAACATCCAAGCAACCTCCACCCCCCAACACAAACCATGAAACACATACTTCACAAAACCAGTGTGCCATGCAATCACAGCCCTTAAGGCAAAATAACATATCCAACACATAGTCAGGCACACTGACGTCCCACTCACTAGGCTGAATAAGGAGAAGGTTACTGTTAGCTGCCTGTCAGGTGTCAGGATCCGCCACATAACACAAGCACTCACATCACTCCAGAACAAGTACAAATATGACTCTGTCATTGTCCATGTTGGTATGAATGACCTGAGCTGTACCTCCCTGGACTACATGAAAAGAGACATGGAAGAGCTCTCTGATCATGTAGCCCAGGCCGGTATGACCCTGGCCCTGAGTGGCATCCTGCCCTCACCAAGAATGATACCATGGTATAAAGAAAAAAATTCTCGATTTCAACAATTGGCTAAGTTTCTGGTGTCATTCAAAGGGGATCCAGTGTCTATCTGCCTGGGATGACATGCTCAACAAGCCACCCTACTTTGCTAGAGACGGCTTGCACCTGTCACCTTTAGGCTTTCAAATACTTGCCAAGGCTCTTGCCATCCCCATAGTGCCTTTTTTAGGCAAGGCTCAAAAGACAAACCCACCGCTGTAAATAGCACAAGTAATAAAAAACTGAGGGTAATGCTACTCAATGCCAGAAGTCTAAACCACAAAATGCACGCACTCGAGGAACTCCTCAGTATGGAGAAAATCGATATATGTGCAGTAACAGAAACCTAGTTTAAGGCTCCAGAGAGCACCCCAGCATTACCAGGCTACAACTCATACCATACATTTCGGCCACAGACCCCAAACCAAAATACAAAAGGTGGGGGCGTATCCATATTCATCAAGGATACCCATACCTCCAGGTTAGTGGCACAGCATGATGCTTCAGAGATCACCCACGGACAACTAACAATGGGCAAAACTGCAATTCAAATTGTAGCTTGCTACAGATCACCCACCATGTCCCAGGACACCCATTCCACATTTCTGGAAACACTGGGAAACATAAAGGTCCTACCAAACACCCTAATATTGGGTGATTTCAATTACCCAAATGTTAACTGGGAGAACTATTCAAGTACTAACTCCCTTGCCCAACATTTCCTAGAATTTATAAACTCAAATGCCCTGGTTCAACTGGTCAACACTCCCACCAGAAGTGACAACATATTGGACCTGGTCAACACCAACATGGGTGACCGGTGTTCCACACCAGAGGTCAACCCCTCGCTGGTTAGATCTGACCATAAACAAATCACTTTGAATATCCACATTTCGCCCCTACCCCAGACAAGAAAACCACTGTGAAAAACTTTTCAAAAGCAAACTTCACGTTACTTAAGACCGAGATGGAAAGTTTCAAAGCCCCCATGCTGAAGGATAATGCTGTCCAAGCTGCAAAATCCTTTACTAATGCATTCTACAGGCACCTACAAGAATGCACGGATCATGCCATCCCAAGCAAAACCAAGACTCACCACTCCAAGAAAATGAAACCAGTCTGGTGGACTCCTGCCATAAACAAGCTATACAATAGAAGGAGGAAACTAGTACAGAAAAGAGTAAAATCCCAAGAAGGGAAGACATCCCTGATCAGTATCAGCAAGAAACTACGATTCCTCATAAAATCATCCAAGATGAGCTTTGAAAGAAAAATTGCCAAGGACTCCAAAGATAACCACAAGGCATTCTTTAGCTATGTCAAGAATCTAAGTGGCAATGCTCAGATCTGTTCGGAGTTAGTGCAGAATGGCACAAAATACACTGAACTGACTGATATCGCTAACATCCTGGCAGACAGGTTCAGCACAAACTTCACCCCCCTCTCACCCACAGAAGGGCCCATAACCATACCAGAAGAATGTAGAGTCCCTGAAATCACAGACACTCATGTTAAAACAGCCCTCTCCAAAGCCACAAACACAGCATCAATGGCACCAGGTGGTGTCCCAGGCTGCGTCCTACACAAGCTAAAAGACAAACTAACCCCTCACCTAAACACACTGTTCAAACTCAGCCTCTCCACAAGCTTAGAGTGGTGCACAGCAACGGTTGTTCCGCTCCACAAAGGTGGAGCCACAACAGACCCCGGGAACTATTGCCCTATAAGCCTGACTAGCTTGTCTGCAAGGCTATGGAGTGCATCATCATGGAACTCATTAACAGAGACACTGGGAACCTCCAAACACTAGGCCCTACCCAGTTTGGTTTTGTTAAGGGCAGATCATGCCTCCTAAACCTGGTGGACTTCTTTGAGACATTTACCAAGGCTATAGACGAGGGAAAGGTGGCACACACAGGTTACCTAGACCTCGCTAAGGCCTTTGACACCATTCCCCATTCTGGTATTATTAGGGTTACCATAATTCTTTGTATGTGAAAGAGGATGAAAAAATATGCTGCTACCAGCACATATTATTTCGTCCTCTTAGGTTGAAGAGGAAAAAAAAAAAAAAGATCTTTACTCTTGTAGGACTAAAACTAAAGAGGACCTAGGAGGATGAAATAATATGCGCTCGTAGCAGCACATATTTTTTCATCCTCTTTCTACTCTTAGTTGAAGAGCGGGAAAAAAAAAAACCTCCGTATCTGGGGATTTTTCATTGGATTGGCTAGTATACCGGTATACGAGCCAATCAAAAATGCGCACAGCAGACCCTCTTCTGTTCAATGCGGAACATCAAGCAGTTCCGCATTGAACAGAGCTCCGTTTTTTGATTGGCTCGTATACCGGTATACGAGCCAATCAAAAAAAAAAACAAAGCGGAGAAACAACTCCGAAATAGGGATGTCTGCTTTTTGAAAATTCTGCGATTTTACAAATCGCAGAATTTTCAAAAACTGCCTGGACAGGAGCCCAAAAAAGAGGACGTGTCCGGGAAAACCCGGACGTATGGTAACCTTAGGTATTATGGATAAGCTCACCAGCCTGAACATAAACCCCTACGTCACAAGATGGGTTGCCAACTGGCTCACGGACAGAACCCACATGGTGAGAGTTGCAGGAGCTGGGTCCAACTGTACACCAGTTACAAGTGGCATTCCCCAGGGCACAGTCCTAGGACCCCTCCTGTTTGGCATATACTTCTCAAAGGTACGGGCAAGCACAGGAGGACTATGGCTGACCAAGTTCACAGACGACTGCAAACTAGGGCCTATAATTGACTCTCCAACTGACACAGACATCCTCTAAAAGGGTCTCACTGAGACGGATACCTGGTGTCAAAATCATGGCATCAAGCTAAATACCAAAAAGTGAAGAGTCATCCCCTTTGGAAAAAACAAAGTACGCACAAACTACCACATAGGTGGTAGTCCCCTAAATATGGAAGATGTAATAAGGGATCTGGGGACCCAAGTAGATAGTAATCTCACCTTTGATAACCACATTGCCAAAGTGGTTAGAAAATCCTTCTACATGGCCCACCTAATCACAAAAGGGTTCACATCCAGATCAAAAGAGGTCATTGTGCCCCTCTACTCATCACTCATCAGACCCATCATAGAGTACAACACCCCATTTGGGATGTGCCTTACAAGACACCTGCAACAGCTGGAAAGACCACAGAAGTACCTCACCAAGAGGATCACTGGCCTCTAACAGATGACCTATGCAGCTCGACTGAAGAATTTACAGCTGTACTCGGTTGCATACCGCCTACTCAGAGGTGATCTCTACCTGACATACAAGGCCATGTCCAACCCAGAATTGATGGACATGCTTCACCTAAAGAAAACCTTATCCCCTCGAGCCACACACTCTAGGGATCTGAACCTCACCACAACAATAAATAGGGCATGCTGGAGGGATAGATTCCTGTCCCACAGGCTTCCCATGCTTTGGAACAAGATCCCAATCTACATTAGGCAGAGCCCCTCGCTAACACTCTTCAAAAGAAACCTTGACGAGTGGATGGGAAACAGAAAGTTTACCTCGGGGTTCACTTCAGTGGCTCTGCTTGACAGAGGCACAGGGAACTAATCTAAAGGGGAGGTGAAAGCCAACACATTCTGGCTAGGCTTATAAATGCCTTCGGGCAGATAGCCTAGTACCTACCTATGAACCTATGAATCTATGAACCTATAGGAGCATACTATGTGGCTATAGGAGCATACTGTGTGGCTATGGGAGCATTGGGAGCATATTGTGTGGCTATGGGAGCATATTGTGTGGCTATGGGAGCA
Organism: Protopterus annectens; assembly: GCF_019279795.1. NCBI lineage: Eukaryota > Metazoa > Chordata > Ceratodontiformes > Protopteridae > Protopterus > Protopterus annectens. The sequence continues at coordinate 1,529,959,863 of NC_056746.1, forward strand.
TACTGTGTGGCTATGGGAGCATATTGTGTGGCTATGGGAGCATATTGTGTGGTTATGGGAGAATACTGTGTGGCTATCACCCAGAGTGTCCCAGCTGCTTGCAAGGGCAAAGTATAGTAAACACCAGCATGAATTGTTTTTCAAACAGCTGATGTTACTGCTTATATCACAGAGTAGCATACCATAGCTCTGAATATCATGGTATTTAAATATGTGGCTGGATAGGATGGGAGACTATATGTTGAACAGAAACATACCAGTCTCCAACTCCAAGTTCAAAATAATGTGATTATCTTTTTCATTTCAGGTTAACTGGTTCTCCTGTACATTAATTATAAACTGAAATATACAAGTTTAAATGCCTAAATATTTGTCTTTAATAGTATTTATCTTAGTGCCCAGTTTAGTGACTGCAGTGTTGTACCCTGAGATAAATCATGACTTGTCAGCTAGAGTTTAAACTATCAATAAACTATTATTCTGGGTCAAACCACTATTTGTGTTATATTTCCAATGTTTCAAATGCATAAAATGTAGTGGTCCCTCTACAGTGACAAATAAATGCAACAGAAATGCATTCAATCTACTAATTATAAATTGGAACTAGGGTGCTTTCAGTGTACTACAAAATAAAACAATGTGTACTGAGGTAGAAAAAAATAATTATCTCAGTAAGAATTTGCAATTCATGATTATAAGGACAGCTGCTCTCACTGCTAGCTGAATTGTCAGCATTTCCTCATTTGCTCTCATAGCCTCAAGGCACACACAAAAGAAAACATCTAATGCAATTATACAGGGGGAGAACATACCGATATTTAAACAACTATCAAACTAAATGTCATGCTCTAAAATCTAATAAACACATAACACAAATTAAGTTAAAATATCAGAACCAGAAGAGTGGATAGTTTATTAAATGCTTGTGCATTCACTTCAAAACTGCAGTCATGTGTATTCTTATATTTTAAAGTAATTTCACATTCTTCATGGAATGTTCTTCCTGTACCCATACCATATGGAACAAGATCTATACAATTGCTATAATTTCTCAAAGTGTTTATACCAATCAGAGACGTGCTTCAGAGGACCTAATGAAAATGAATGATGCTTTACACTACAGGTACCTGTAGTAAGTTGCTAGTCATTTCAGCATCTCAGTACCAGCATTCTGGACCAGCTGACTTCTTATTCTGCAGTTTGGTCCTTACCAGATCTGTAATGAGTCTAGATTCAAAGATAAGCTACCTCAAAGTGCGTGAGTGAGTACAACAGAACAGGGCCTAACTGGTCACTCTGTAGAACTTTGCATGTGCTACACAGTCTTTCTACAGAATGATAGGTGCACATGGTATACAAGCTATGAAGTAAATTCTGCAAATAAAATGTAATGGTTATTGTGCTGAACTAAAGTCTAAGATATGGCTTTGAATCCTATCAGCTCATGTTTGAATACTGCCAGTTCTGACCAAGTCTTGTATCTTAGAAAAAATGAACAAACTGCAACAAAATGAAGGAGGAAAAAGGACCACACCGGATACTCAAAACAGTTCCAATTAGCGGTTTCGTTTACTAAAATGAGCAAACTTCTTCAGACAATTTTGAGACACACAAGTACACTTAAATAAAATACTTATCATGACATAATTTCCTTTAAAAAAATATCATTTCCTTTAGAAAAACATCATTTCCTTTGGAAAAACATAATTTCCTTTGGAAAAACACAGCCTCATTTTAAAGTGCCAAACTCTAAAAAAACACAAACTATATATCAAAAAACAAATGAATAATAAAAGTCCTTACAAATACTTCCAAAAATTCCATGTAAAAATACATTTGTATAATTTAATAAATATACAGTTTGTTTGTGTCTTTCGGCTTTTAGGGGTTAGGGGTCACCACAGCGGAACTCCGGTCCGCTAATGACTGGCAGTAGAGTTTTACATGCTGGCTTGCCGGGCCTAACGCACAACCTTCAATGAAGGAATGTGCATTCACGCATGTCGCCACACAGAAGACGCTCTAACTGAGAATCGAACGGGCAACGTCTAACTGTGAGGCGACAACGCTACCGCAGCACCACCACTGCAGTTTAATAAATAAATACACAGTAAAAATCGATAAAAATATATAAACATAAATCTATCTAATTAACGCTTTTAATTTCAAGATGCTCTTAATAGAAACAAAGTCATTTAAACCTGGCAGAACTTAACTATTTAACTATTTAATTTCAACTGCCAAATCAGTTCCTTCTCCTCTAATTTCAAATCCATCAGTCCACCCCTAAAATTATCCGTAAATCAGTGGGTTTATGCTTAAATGGGAAGTTGGGGTTGGGTGTGGTATGGATGTTGTATGTTGGGCCAGGGTTGGGGTGGATATCACCTCCTAGTAGAAGTTGGGCTGCAATGCTGGTAATGGTTTTAAGGTAGAATACAGTTAGGAAGTGGTGTTTGAGGCTGGGGTATTTTTTGGATTGTGAGGTGTAATGGATAGAAGAGATGAGCTGAAACATTAAAGGGTAAAGGATAATTGGTTGTGCGTTTGCAGGTATGAAGGGATGGCTTGTGGTGTATGGTAGGGTGGGGGATTTGATACAGTGCATAGTGTTAAGTGGATGGTGATAAGTAGTAATGAAGGAGAAAAAGTAAAGACTAAAAGAATAGGGAAGGCTACTACTCCTCACCTTATCTTCTTTCTACCATCTTTCCCAACCCACACAATCACCACTTTCAAAACCTCTAATATAACTAACCCTCTCAGCTCTCTTTTCTCACTTCCTCCTTATTCAGCACAAACTTATTTCCTATCATACTATCCTATCACCCACCTACTAAAAAAAGCCAAGCCTCTTTATAAAGGCATCTAAACTATTCCATGCTATATCTGATTAGTTCCCTCATATCTGGAGACATCATCCTAATCCAGGCCCCACCACCACAACCACCACAAATAAATCCCTATTATTCACTTCCTTAATTCAGCAATAGTAAACAAAGTCCCCAAACCAATAAACCTGACATCTTGACTATTTCTGAAACCTGGCTAAAACCACACATTAAAGACTCTGAAATAGCTCTCCTCTACTACTCCATCATAGAAGAAAGAGAGACAAAAAAAAAGGAGGAGGATAGCCCTATCTATCTCCTCCCTCCTAGTACTTCTCCCTACAAAAAACCTACACCTATTCAACCTCACTATTACACCAACAGTGGCACTCTCCTGACCCAACCCATAACTATATTACTATATCCGTGAAAAAAAACTTCCAATATAACCTTTTTCAAACTCATTACAAGCAATATATGGATTGTTTAAAAAAAACTCTACCTCTAAATGTCTAAGTCTGGGCACGCTACCAAAAAAGAAGAAGACACCACCACTCCATATATATAAAAATGCCGAAAATAAGTAAAAAACTCATTACTCTTGATGCGTCAAAACTACTTCCACACACTCCAAAAAAAAATAATAAAAACCCTCTGCTCCTGAACTTGATTTAGCCACCCATTTAACTCTTTCTTTATTGACTCTATCTCCAAAAACCTCCTCTCTCTCTAACACCTCCTCCCTGCACCCCTCCTCCACACAAAACTCTATCCTCATCTCACCACAATAACTTCCCCCTGACTGCAACCTCTCCCTCTTCTAAATCCCATACCTACATCTACTATAAAGAAACCAACAAAAACTGACAGAAACTGCTGCATCTTAATAAACCGCTCACTACAAGAAGGTACAGTTTCCCCAAATCTGGAAACAAGCTATATTACCTCTACACAAAGGTGGTAAATAATAATAACATTACTATTTCCATTCCCCATAGCCCCTGTCCCCCCCATCCTAGAAAAATAGAAAATGTGTCCTGTCCAACTTCAACTCCTTCTCCTAGACAATAACTCCCACACAACCACACACAGCACGGTTTCATCATCGCATAGCCCTCCTCCTCCTTCTCCTCTTCCTTCTTTGAAATTGTAAACAAAGCCTCTGTAAATTGTTTCCACAGCCTACTCTTAAACTAAACTCCAAACTTTACCTCCTCCTCCTCTCTTTGAACTGTTTCTCTAGTTACCTATCTAACAGAAATCAAGCTGTAAAATGGCCATACTGGGTCCTCTTCTCTTCATATTTTTTATTAACGACTTTAAATCAAAATCCCACTCTCAGCATCATCAATAATAGCATGATGATATTATCATCATCTGTTCTGCCCCTCAACTACAACAACTCAAAAAACTCACTCAAGATGCCTCTTCTTCAGAGCAATGGATGCTAAGTAAATCATCTAGTAACTAATCTCCAGTCCCTTATTAAAAAACAGCTTCTCTCCTGCTACAACAAGCAAAATTCAACAACTAAAATGGCTAGAACTTCACCTACCTAACAGAGTTCTAAGGTCAAATAATCAAAATCAACTAACATTACCTAATATCATTCTGTACAATATCTTACTTTAATAAGTTTACTTTGTTTGTTCTCTAATCTGTATTAATGTTTTACATTTGTTCCACTAACTAGTATCTCTTCTCGATATTCCATAATCGATAAGTTTTACCTTAGTCTGCCTTCGTTGAATGTATATTTTGTTTTGAGCTTTTTTCCCAGGACTCTCTGAAAAAAAGCTTTTCTTATGGCCCAATGGGATAAATAAATAATGGGATGCTATGGTTGTGGGAGTGTGGTGTTGGTGACATGGTGATTAAGTTATCTGTGCTGGAAGACTGTGGATGGGTGTAGAAGGAGAGAGGTAGTATGCAGTTTTGTGGTTCATTGGAATAGAGGTTGTGGTGGGTTTAATGGAGTGAGGGTGCAGTTTAATTTTAATCATATGCAGTATAAACAAAATCTTTTAAGATATACAATAACAACGTCAGACAGAATACAATAAAATAAATGCTGCAATGTCAAAATAGATAAGATAGTATATGCATACAGTAGAAGTTTTTTTTTTTCTATAGTCTATTCAGATACACTTAGATTACTAGTTTATACAACATGAACAGAACTGTGCCCTATGTAATCTATATCCTAACAATTCACAGGAAAAAAACTACAGCAGATCCAGTACCAAGTTATACATTAAATATAAAATAATAAAAACTGTCAAGCAAAAATACAAAAGCATGTAATCAAATATGTCAATTCCGCTAGAGTGAAAAAAACTCGATAATCACAAGTCACTGACCCCAAAATAATGATATTTATTTTTGATGTATTTAACCTGTTTATCAGGCCAACTCCCCCAACTCCTTTCAAGTCACTTGTAGTTAAAGGATTTGTATAAAAGATTTTCTGGTACCCCTTTCAGGTCTTTGTTATTCCACAACTGTGTGGGAACTAGTCACAGGCCCAAACATCATACAGATGAACAGTCCCAAAAAGTATAGACAACCGTTCCAGCTATTCAGCCCAGCAATTTTTCATACAAGATCTAGACTGCTACACAGACTCCAGGAATACTCTCATTGTAAAAGCGACAGTCGGCTAACACCCATATTTTGAAAGTGCAGCTTCATGAAATACATCAGTATTTTACCAGCTTTATGTCTCCATTTCCAATACTCAGACTACCATTCACCCCACACAATTTTCAGGTCCAAAAATAACAGACAAAATCAGGATGAATAAAGCAGTGGATCTTGCTCAGAATCTAAAATGGAAGCAGCCCTTCACATGCATACATCCCAGAAACTGAATGCAGTATACAAGGCTCATGCAGGCGCTGTCATTGAACTGTTCATATCTTTCTTGAGATGCTGCCAGTTCACATGGGCCGTAATGACAGTGCACTGCCTTTCCTGCTTCTGATCAGTCAGCACTGAAATAAAGGAAAAAGGAAAGAGTTTAGATAATTTTGTTCCAAGCAAATGTACATCTCTCCACTTGAAAATGAAGAATTCGGTGCATCAGCTTTTAACTCTTCTGTTAGTGTCCAGAAGTAAAGTCTTTAACATGGGCCTGCGTCTGCCTTCTTCCACTATCAAGGGCAAATATTAAATAGAAATTATATGTGGGGCAACGACGCCATGTTGTATCAATATATATGGCTCCTAATGAAACAGCCTTTTCAGTTACTTAGTGCCATAATGGAAATACTGGTTATAAATGACAATGCGCCCACCTTTCCAGTTAATAATCTGCATTTTGATATGATGGAGTCGGTTCCTGTGGGAACAGTCTTACCCAATCCCAAATGATCCCAAATTACCCCTGAAAAGTGGAATTTATACCTAGCAAATTTGATTAGTTATCAATTACATACAAAAGGAAAGTATTTCTCCATTCCATATGGCCAGTGTCCAGCTATCTTCTTTAAATGGAGTTCTGCCCCACACTGGCTTTCCATATTTGAGCTAATACTATGTTGATTAAACCAATGTATTTAAAGTTGAAATTCTACTAGTTTTCAAGAGTTTTTCAAGAGAATCACAGCATTAGAATTTTCATGACATTTTTAATATTTATAATACAGATTAATAATATTTTATAACAATGGCTGTCACAGCAATGAGGCAATTTATCTCTGCAACTTCACAGGCCCAGCAGCCCAGCAATCCTTGACTATGGTGCTCTATGATTTACAAAAAAGTGTACAAATTATAAACAGAATGGCCTTCAACCTGTCTAGAACTCATCCTCTCCCTTTACAAGTTTTGGAGTTCTTACCTTACAATGCTGTCGCTGTTCTAAGATTTACATAATTATAACTGACAATCAGTAAGCTTCATATTTCAGATTAACTACTGACTTGAATAAGCCAGAATGAAACTGTTGCAAAATATTATTGATCTTAACCATGAAAAAATGCTTTATGTTTAAGATCAAAAAGGCGCTTCAATCTATAGCTTAAAACAACATGTAAAGACACAGCTGGAAGTTCATCTTACAGAAGTGACTTTCTGCTTGGATGTGTAACATTTTAAAGTAGTAACATTACGTCAGGATTAAGAGGCTTAGCTTTCAACTCAGAATGTACAACAACTTCAAAAGCAGAGTGCTGAGTCAAGAACAGATATTCTTCTTTTGTGGCAAAGTCCATCTCTGACTCAAGTCAGCACCAGCTATGATTGACTTATAGCCCAGGTAATTTCAAATATTTGTTTCCCCAATGGCTACAAAGTTTGGAGTATAAGTGTTTTTTCCTCCAAAATTTTGAAACTGCTTTCTACATCAAATGGACTGGTTGTAATCGGTCATAAAAAGCAGCTCTTTGCAAGCAGTAATGCTTCACAGGGCATAAAATACTTTACACAAGCTAGTTACTAAAGAAAGAACTATAAGGAAAAGCATACATAATGAACTCATCATATGTAACATCTTGACTCTTGCGAAAGGATTAATACGGTCTTATGAAACCCCACACATCAGTCATCAGCTTTAGCGTTTTTACAGCATTGCTCCAGGTATCCAAGCCTGCAACATCTCATAGTTCACATCAATATGAAAGGCTTTTCATCTGTTTGTCGTCTTCAGAACCTTTCCACAAATAATCCTCTCACAAAAATCCTTTGTTTCTTTATGCTAGTATAAAGCTAAAACTGCATCTGGAGTACAGAATAAAGGTTTTGTAATAAAATTAGTGATCCTAAACAAAACGTACAACACTCTGTAATACAACCAGAAGAAGACATGCAGGCAATGGCATAGCCAGGCATATACCACTAACACCATATTATTAAACTTTTTAAAAACAATTTGTTTTTTATAATGAGATGTAATAGAACATAAAAAAAATGCCACATTTTTCACACTTTGCTGTATACTCATCACATTGCTTCAGAAAGCATGGATGGCTAAATTATTTTGTCCTTTTTATAAGAGGATTTTTTAATTTATTTTTATTTTATTTTATGGCAGTGTTGACAAGAAAGGTATACTTTACAGGCACATGCATACGTCTGAGGTTGGTGGGACTGGACCACAATTTGGCATACAGTTCCAAAATTCCTGGCTATGCTTCTGCAAGCAAGAGTCTAGGAAACGTGCTTTAAGAACCATTCTCAACTACAATTTTACTGTGAGTACATCGCAAAAGTTCTCTGTCTTACTCAGTGCAGATTCTGCACAAAATTCATTCCACTGGGTACAGTCCTAAACAATATAAAATATGCAGCATCAGATGAAAAAACAGTAGACCAAATAGAACAGTAGAAAAATAGGATACCCTAAGCTAAGCAGTCTTGTAGGACTGGTTGTACCAAAGAATCTCTAATGGTAGAAATCACTTCCAGGTACTAATAGTTTGTAAAAGTATGGAGTAGACTGTAGCTCATGTCGGAACAGCACAGACGTCATCTATGGATGTGTTTCACAGAAAGGTAGTAAAAGGCAAATAAAATTGAGGGATGTGAAAACAGGACAGCATGAACAAAACATGACAGATTGAAGAGTTGGACAGCATGATTGGAGTAGCAACAGACAAAATGATAAGGGCAGTTCATAGACTTATTTGATACTCAGGATGTGTAACAGAGAGGAAGATCAGGGGAGAGATATCTGAGGTGTTTAGCATATGCGATAGCTATTAAGGCTCAGGAAACTTTGAGTTAACAAAGAATGTTGGATCTACAAAGAAACAATGAGCTTCACAATGGAGAATGGGAAGCTAGAGATGGAAGGACAATAACTAATCAAGAGAAAAAAGGGAAGAGTGGAGCCATAGTGAAAGAGACAGCAGGAGGCCATTAGACAAGATGACATCAGAAAAGGGAAGGAAAAGAAAGGTAGAGGATAGAAGGTCATTTGCAGAGGTGTCAGTAGAGTGCAGGTGAGTTGTAGGAAAGGTGAAGAAAGAAGGCAAGAGATAAAGCCAGGATAGAAGAATAGATGCAGCAGTAGTGACAAGTGATAAACAGAAAACACAGCCAGAAGTGATCGATCAGAAGCCAGTTTCATGAGGAAAGCAGGAGGAAGGAGCAGTGAAAAAGACAGAGGGCAGAAGGTAAAATGGGCAGGACAGTGAACAATACATGAAGGAAAAGTACAGGAGGAATGTGAAAGGAGTCAAATGCAACACTGGAAGAAAGGCAAGAAGCTGATGCAGTAAAGAGGGTTGTAGATAGTGGAACTGGAGAGGGAAAGTTTTTAGACAGCAAGAGTAGTTGCATCAGGCAGGAAGCAAAAGAGATAAGAGGCATTGTGGGCACAGGAGAGCTAGTTTTCATAGCTGATGATTCAAACATAATGGGATTGAGATTTTTGGCAGGGGAAAAAAGATAGACTAAGTGTCAGAGACAGAAGCTATGGTCCTCTGATGCTATCCTAAACTTCAGTGAGTGCACTTAAACTGAGCAGCTTTTTGCTGTCTTTGTTTGTTCACAGTGACTGATTGCATTGTAATTGTTCAAGCTAGAGAGTTTTTTCCCCTGTTCTCCATTGTAATGTGACCACGCATTTATAAATATATCTATCTATCTATCTATATATATATATATATATATATATATATATATATATGTAGTTACATGCAATGTTATTTAATGACAAATTCAATGAATGAGGGATCCGTCAGTAAAATCACTGAAAGTCAGTTTTGCTGAAAAACAATTTGTTTGAAAGTCCATTATATTGAATGTGCTATAGCTAGATGTAAATCTGTTGTACAGAAGCAGAAATATTTAGATGTACATGAAGAGGCTTTAATAGGTGCTTGAGGTGACCTATACATAATCACTGCTGGTCTGGTCCTACGTATGGTATTTTCACTTTTTTACACAGATGTGCAACTGTAGAGTTAATTTGTTTAAGTAAGAGGGTGTGGGGGGAAGTGTCCTTGCAAAAAAGTGTTTTTAATTACTTTAAACTTGGGTATTTTTGATTTTAGCATGTTTTAGTTATTTTGAATTTGATTAAATTGCCTTTCAGTGAAACTGTCTTTCATCCATTTTGCCTGAGATTTTTTTCAGTGAAATGGTCTTTCACTGAGTTGTCTATAACTCATGTGTGTGTTCATCTAGATAGATAGATAGATAGATAGATAGATAGATAGATAGATAGATAGATAGATAGAAGGGTCCACTTCACATGACTGAAAACTCAAAATACAGGATTTCATTTGACTGAATCTCATTATACTGAAAGCTTACAATGCTGAATTTCAAAATACTGAATTTTAAGCCATAGAAGTGATGTGGGTTTCCCTCCACCTGTGACTTGCTTGTGATAAAAAAAAACATTACTGTAACTTAAAGTGCCGACTGTCAGAATACCGATACTAGCATAGGAAGTAGTGTTGTAATGTTTCTAAACCTGGGTATGTCTCTTTACATTTTTATGGGAAGTATCTAAATTAATATGGTGGACGTTTTGTGCATTCCTGGCAGTAGTGGCATTGTGTACAGTACTGTAAGGTAAGTAAAAGGTATATGCCCTTTTCCCCACTGTGGTGCGGTCCTGGAATTAGTATATATAGTTGGGGGGTGGGGGGACACATCCCTCCCCATAGCAGGGTATGTGGCTCATAGCCCCCCACCTAGTTTCATTTTATATCATCCAGTTTATGTTAAGAGGGTAACTAAGTAGTCTTTAAGTTTTGAAAAGAGTTAGTCGTTGGTGTTCTAAGTGTGCATGTCTACGGCTTAAAATTCAGTATTTTGAAATTCAGTATTGCAAGCTTTCAGTATAATGAGACTCAGTCAAATGAGTTTTCAGTATTTTGAAAATTAGGTATTGTGGTCTCAGTCAAATGAAATTCAGTATTTTGAGTTTTCAGTCATGTTAAGTAGATCCATATATCTAGCTATATATATAGAGATAGATACATACATACATATATATATATATATATATATATATATATATATATATATATATATATCCCAAAGACATGCTGTAGGTGGATTGGATACTCTAAATTGGCCCTAGGCGTGAGTGCATGCATGTGTATGCCTTCTGTGGGAGGTTGGGCACCGGGCTGGCAACTCGACACCATAAAACTCCACTGCCAATCATGAGCGGACAGGTGATCCGCTGTGGTGACCCCTAACCGGGAAAAGCCGAAAGAAGAAGAAGAAGATATATATATATATATATATATATATATATATATATATATATATATATATATACACACACACACACACACACACACACACACACACACACGTGTGTACATGTGCACACACATGACCAATAATTTCCAGGAGAAGGTAATAATACCTTTCAGTGGTAAAACCCTTTCTTTATAGTAGCTACTACCACAACCCACAGCCAGTGTGGCACACTCAAGTACAAATTATTGAAACACTTCTTAAAAATGAGACAACTGAAATAAAAAAAATCCTTTGTGGTTTTAGCCAAGATTTTTTTTTCTTACTGGTAAATTCCAAAAATTAATCATGACAAAGCAGCACTCGTATCAAGCAATAAATAAAAAAAAAGCAGACAAATAAATAAATAACCAGTCCCAAGCTTTTGAAGTTAAGTAAACATAATTATTATTTATTAAAATAAAGTAATATGATTTGATAAATTAAATGTAAGGACGAGACACAATTTTGGAAAGAGGAATAGAAAATCAAGTGTTTAGACAAATGGCATATAGGAGGACACTAATCATCCAACTCATTACTAATATATAGCTAAAGAAATACTGTAATCGATCTACCACTCTCTAATTTCACATTATAAAACAGGTAAAACAGCAATAAAAATTAACTCACTGGTACAGATTCAAAAAAAGATCATGAGTAGCAATATCTACAATATCTAAGCAGCACTATGTGAAAATGTTTGAAGTAGGCTACATGCCCAGGAAGAAGGTCATATGTATGTGCACAGCAATATCCAAAGCTGGAGAGAGTACCTGAAGTCACCTTCAGGGGACATAAGGAGGACTACAGGTGTTCTGTCTTTATATTTGTAAGTGGTATACCATACCTGTTAATGTGGTTTTGATTGTCTACTTACCACTGATTTGGCCATGTTCGATGTATAATCTCTAGCTAGGAGGTAGAGGCCACATATGTAAGTACTGTCTGGACAGCAAGCCACAAACACTGGTGATCAGTCAATCATCTCTGCAGATGACCTGGTAGTTTAATGAATGTCAGCCTTTACAGTTTACACTTATGCCCTTGTCTAGGCTTGGTGAAGCCTTAGTGGTGGCTACATGCACACAATGTGTGTACAATGCATTGACCCCCATGACTCTGTGGAATCTAGGAGTACTGTCAAATACCTCCATGTTGACATGCTGTTCACTTGCTTTCATACAAATGTAATATTTTCCAATGTATGTTGCACCATTACGTCTAGGAATTGAAAAAAAGAAGGAAGCTATAACAACCAGGAAGATGCCCTGTGTATCCCCATTATATCTCTGGAAGCTTCCAGAGGCTAGCTTGCCTGGGACACACAAACTTTAATTTGGATGGGTATGACATTACACTGCAAGCTATATAAAGTCATGTGTGGTTCACACATTTTAATACAACACTCCCATACTCAAAGCCAGACATAGAACTATTTATTGTTTCCTTGTCTAGGAGCTGAGTGTTAATCAGTGACCAGGGTCACAGATGCCTGTCCCACTAGCTAATCTGTCGTTAGCATCCAGTTTTATTCTTTATGAGTAGCTTTGCTTTTGACTTGCAGCATGCTGCTTGAAGTACTAGTGTACATTCTGCAATTCCCTGACTTTTACTGTTTTCTATTGTTTTTTTTTTTTTTATTGGTATAACAGCACACTGTAATTTTATTAATGGTCCATTAATTGCATCTACATGATGCCTTGTTTCATTTGCTTGCTCTCCACTTTTCCAATCTTTGCATAGAGTATTTTTCTGAATAACGAAACTTTAGCATGTGCCTGTGGTAGATCGAGTTACTTTTCTTCACACACACACACACATATATATATATATATATATATATATATATATATATATATATATATATATATATATATATATATATATATGCAACAGTAAGCTGTGCTGATATTGTTTAACATTTTAGCCAGAGCTGAATTATTTCTCCTTGCTCAAATGCAATGCGCTCTGTATCATCATAGATTATATCACACTCTAAACATTTCCGTGGTCCTGCGTTCACATGCCATCCATTAACAATGAGTACTTTGATTTCCTGATTTATTTTGATTAATAGAATTATCTAGCAATAGAGTGGGAGAGAGGATGGACAAGGGTCACCATCTGGGTTAGTTTATCTTTTTTCAGTGAGTCATTAAATGTCTCTTGACTTTTTTTATTATTCAGCATTTTAAAGTCCTTTTGAAAGATACTAATCTTGAAAGAGAAGTTAATGCAATTAATGCTTTTCAAGCTCAGAACTTGATGTGCAGTGCTTTTCCAGGCAACAGCAGTTTCTTGCTGAGATATGACAATGAGAGGTTTGTGTTTGCTTATCTGAAACAGAGTCTGGACTGTTATTTTGAGTTTCCATTTAAAAAGCAGACTTGGCAATTATTACCTAATTTTAAGACTTTTTACTAGTGCCCTAAAAATAAATCTGGCATGTATTACTTAATTTTAAGACTGTTTATAACCAGATTATTAAAGGCAAAATCATTGACAAAATCAGTCTCCTTAAGGTTACTGCGTCAGGTGATTGCCTCTCCCCTGACTTCCTTTACCTAGTACTCAACCAAAGAGTGCCAAAAATGTAAACAGTCGGTGATAACTATCTGAAACAAATAATGTGAGACTCCTCAGAAAGTTGCACATGGCTGAGAGGATGCAAAAGAGACTCAGCACTGACAAAAGCAGGTACCAGCTACTGGCAGGAAATGGGAAATAATACATAAATCATCTTTCCTTTCATTGTGGGGACAGCACAGTTATATTCTTTACTTGAGCTGGCTAGAAGGGAAGGTTTATTGAACAATGCTTCCTTCAGCAGATGCATATTGTGTAGATAGTTGTTTGATATAATGCTGTATTTGTTCTTTCTTCTATGATGATTGGCAAATGGCCACAGAGATTTAGAAGTACTATAGTTTGTTTCAGTTTCTTCATAAAATGTTCCAAATATTCTAGAACAAACTGTGTCCATTTATATCAACCCTAGAAAACACCAATTTTATGGTGCATAAATAGTGCTGTCACTGATTTTGAACATTTGTCTTTGATTTTTAAAGGTAAAAACTGTAAGAAAGACCCAGCCAAGTGTCTTCACTGTGCAGTACCATAAACCTCCAGTAGTGGAAACTCATACCTCTCAACCTGCAGGCATTGAAAGTGGGATCAAACAGCCTTGAAAAGTAAGAACATCCAGCTAAAAATCTGGACATCTAATTGGCGTAAAATTTGAATAACAGATAGCACATACCTCTTCCTATTTCCAGTAGGAATGTGGAATACTGCTTAGAAACACCATGCCTGATGTCTAAACATTGGCGTACCTGCAAAATATCCCAAATAACATGCAAGCCGAAGGGTAAAAAGGTCACATGGACAAATCATTCATAAAACTGCAAGAAAGACTCAGCCAATCTGTAATACCTTAAACCTCCTGTAGTAGAGGCCCATGGGATATAAGCAAATGACCATGACCACATATTTCCTTAAGGGATTTTATATAGATAGACAGATAGATAGCTAGATAGATAGATAGATAGATAGATAGATAGATAGATAGATAGATAGATAGATAGATAGATAAATGGACATCAAGCCTGGTTTTAAGCCTTGTATTTCTAGAGCATAGTCAGACAATTCACTTTTGCTGTACTGACAAGGTCAAAAAGAGGCCAAAACGTGGCATGCCTACAGCTAGCGCAGTTTGGCTTTACTGGCCTGAATGCAACCATAAAGACTTAAAAAGAAAATAGTCATGGGCATTCCAAAGCTATGTAGTGAAAATACTATTATGTTCTTAAGGGGTCATTTGCACATATCCCATGGACACCTACAACAACAGTTTTAAGGTGTTACACACTGAAAACTATCTTGTCTTGGTCTTTCTTGCAGTTTTTACTGAATCATTTGTCTGTCTGACATTTTTTTCTTTTGATTTGATTGATTTTTAAAGGTACTTACACTATGCCCTGTAATGCCCTGCAGATACTCTGTACATTTCGATACTGTACTGTGAACCTTACTTTATAATGCACTTTGAGGATGCTTTCTCACCATACTCAAATGAAAATTAGTTCTGTCCAGCAAGACTTTCCTGAATGAAAAAACATAAATAAATAATAAACATTTCATTGACCTAAATCTTTACTAGTTTAGCAGTATAGTTGTCTTGATTATTAAAATGTTATCCTAGCTGGAATATAATGCTAAAAGTAAACATTACAGTTAACACTGCTTCTGAGCACTTCTTATTATGCTAGTCACTAGTTTGGGGAAGAAAGAGCGAAATTGTTAATGGTCCCGATTATAGTAGGGGTCCTGAGTATAATATAAACACAGGAAATAATGGTCAGCAAGGTATTTATGAAGACGAGGGTGGTGATTGTGAAAGACAGGAGAATCCTCCCTATAAGAAGGTCTGAACATATTAAGGAGAAGTGGGACCAACAGCGGCAACAAAACTAACATCAACAGCAGGATTTTCAAATGTCTCACCATTGGACCCAATGGAACATACCAGGATGTTCTCAACCCTCTCTGAATACCAACTACAGATGAACTTCCGGAAGCAGAAATATTAGGAGAGTGTATAGCGGTTGATGAAGCACAATGCGATGTTAGAATAACATCTGGTTTTGGGACTAGTGCACCTGTTTATGAAAGTGATTTACCCATTCTAACAATTATCAACAACTCTGAGAATGACTTTAAAATATATAACTTTTCTAGTACTGTTATCGACACATCTGCAGATAATATGTTGCCTAAAGTTTAACCTTTGTTCCCTCTGGGACTGGTAAGTTAAAGGAAAAATTATTGGACATGAAAATGTTTTTAAGAAAGGTACATTTGAAATTGTGCTTCAGTAATGAAAATACTGTGGACAATGCATGCAGGATCCCTAGTATGTTTAACCTCCCCCTTAACATCCGGCATTAATTCTGTGCAAACTGGATTTTGGAAATATGTTGAAAGTAAGTAAGAAAATGAGCGGAAATATGACAGAGGATGAATACCAACTTATGTTTTTTCTATAGAACCAGAGAATAAGAATAATGAAGCCGGATAAAGGGGGTGGGTTAGTTACTATGGACCTGCATGATTATAATAATAGGATGTTAGGGATTTTGCAATCTGACACTTATGAGGAACTGTCATTAAATCAGATGAATATTGCTCACAGGAATGTATATGTACAGTTAAACGATATGTTCATTGAGGGACATATTACCATAGAAATGTTTAACTATTTTAACATGCCTGCTCCTAAACTACCTGTTATTTTTGGTGTCCCTAATCTACATAAAAATGTTAGCGATCTCCCTATGTGCCCTGTTGTAGGTGGGAGGAATTCTTTGACCACTGGTTGTGCTAAATTTTTGGATTCAGTTCTCAAGAAGTACTTGGAGAATGAAAAACAGATCTGTAAGGATTCATGGGAGTTTTGGGGTCTTATTACTGGATTAGAATATCACCTTAATGACATTCTTGTGACCATAGATGTTAAAGATTTGTGTACTGTAATTCCCTAAGATTTGGGGGTTCAGTGGGTCACAGAGTTTCTAGAATTAAAGGGGTGAATCAGGAAAGTATTAATCTATATGAGAACCTATTACGAATAGTTCTTAATAATAATTTTATATATTTTGAAGGTAAGTACTTCTTACAAAAAAGTGGAGTAGCAATGGGCTCACCTTGTGGAGCTGTTTTTGCTAAGCTTGCCATGGCACATTGGAAACACCAATATGTGATAAAGACTGAGTTTAACCTCAATCTGAGGTTGTACCTACAGTACCTGGATGATATATTTATCATCTGGGATGGAAGTGAGGATAGGCTGGCTACTTTTATATCGTATATTAATGGAACAACTAATTTGTTGAAACTTAGTTATACGTTTAGTGTTGATAGGCTAGCTTATCTTGTTGTTCTGTTGCAAAAGGACAAGGTTCAAAGTAGATATATTTCCACAATATTTAGGAAGCCTACCTATTCAAATACTTTTCTACATTTTACTAATTCCCATCCTTACCATCAAAAAAGATCTGTTATTAAAGGCCATCTAGTTAGGGCAGCAAGAGTGGTTTCTTTAGATGATGATTTTGAAAAAGAATGTAAAAAATTGATTTGTATGTTTGAGAGACGGGGGTACTCAATGGATTTGTTGCAGGAACTTTATTTAGAGGTATCCAACAAGAGGAAGAATGGAATGTTCTATCCTATATTGGGTGGTGCCATTAATACGGATTACAGGGACAGAAATTTAGGGCATATGGAACAAGTGACTGGTGCAGTAGTTAATCATAATTTTTCATTGAATTTTGTAAGTACATTTAGTGTTGACCATAAATTGGTTAAATAGATACTTAGTAAAAATTGGACTATCCTGTTGGATGATACAAATATTAGAGAAAAGGGTGATTTGGTCCCCAAAGTAGTTTTTCAAAGGGTATTAAATTTTAAGAACATCTTGAAAAGACAAATTTGAGAGCAAAAGGTCACAATACATAGATTAGTACTAAGCTAACTGCCCTTGCGAGCCATTTTAAGCTTAGCCAATTATCCCTTGTGAGACTCAAACCCTGCACCTTGTCTTTGTAAGGCAAACACCTTAACCATTAAGCCACCCTCCCAAACCTGTATGTTACATACATGTATGATGAAATGTGGTAGGTGTCCCTATTGTAATAGAATTAGTATTGGGAACAGTTTTACAGTACGGGGAACTGAGTATAAACTGATGGACAGGTTTGACTGTAACTTGAAAAATGTATATTTGGGTTCTTGCTAAGAATGTTCTTGTTTTTATGTGGGAAAAACTGAACAGAGGTTCAGAGATAGGATATATGAACATGAATACACTATTAAGAAAGGAAAAGATAATAATTCTTTGGCAAAACACATAATTCAGTTCCCAGACCACAATTTTAAATACATGGCTATACATAAGATAAATATTAGTCTAAGGGGTGGTCCTTGGAACTTGTTGTTGTTGTGTCTTTCGGCTTTTCCCGGTTAGGGGTCACCACAGCGGAACTCCGGTCTGCTAATGATTGGCAGTAGATTTTTATGTGCCGAGTTGCCGGCCCTGACGCACAACCTTCAACGAAGGTATGCCCATTCATGCATGTCTCCACACAGAAGACGCTCTAGCTGAGAATCGAACAGGACAACATCTTACTGTGAGGCAACAATGCTACCGCAGCACCACCACTGCAGTTGGTCCTTGGAACTTGTACTTGGAGAAAAAGGAGTTACTTTGGCAACTGAAACTTAATTCCTATAGTTGGCCCACACAGAATGACTATTGTTCCATGTATTGTTTATTAAGAATTAAAGATTTAGCTAGATGAAAGTTTTTCAGATTTTTATATAATGTTTATGTAACTTTTATATAATTTTTATGTAATTTATAGGTATGGAATAGTGAAATAAGGCTGTTTTTTTTAAAAGGGAGGGAGGGAGTATAGTGATGTCATGACTTATTTGAATAATACAGTTAATTTGACTAATTAATGATTTTATTATATTATTTGATCTGGTGTAGCGATGAACCTTGTATATGATGAAGCCCAGAGTTTATGTGACATGGACAAAAGCACTTATCTTCTTTTAATTGATTTTGGACTACTGTGTTCATTAAAGTTTTCAAGAGTTTTTAAAATTCGGATTTGTTTACTCGGCTATATTTGTTGCATTTATTAGTTTGCATTTTGGTTTTCTGGTTTTATGCTAGTCGCTATCACTGTAGAGCTACTAAGATACCCACACTGCTTTTGTTGCTGTTGTTGTTTCTTTTGAAGTTTGCATTTCTTGCTAAAGATGTTGAGTAATTTAAGGTGTTTGAATGTTTGGGCTGTATTTCAAAAGAAATCCTTCACCTCTATATTCACATTGCCCTGATCCCTACATTAAGGCACCTCCCCCTAGAATAATGAACAGAATGGGTGGAATCTACCAGAGCTGGAGGTAGCAGCACTCTGTGATCACTGCCCAACTGTCCTTGGAATGCCAAGCAGTGATATGGCAATCCTGAAACAGTGTTAAAGGACTACATTACCTGTTATCATTATCTACTGCATTATCTGGCATTCAAGCTGCCTTTTGTACTCCAGGGTTCGATTCCTTCAGTCTCCATTTCTGACTCCATGTGTGATTCTGAGCACATGAGTTAACAGACATGCTGTCCTTGAAAAGAGATAGTCATCTCCAGTAGGCTTATCCAATTAACAAACAAATAATTAAAAAAATATCCTTGACATAATCTGAGAAGTACCAAGTCAAAACATAAGCTGTGACATGTTCTGAGGCCATCCCAGCAGGACACCACATAGACAAACTTCTGACAGGCAATACAATGGCTGTGAGAGATTAGCAGACAATGTACTGTGTTACTACAGTAAGGAAATTGTAACAGACACATAATAGGCTTTGGGGCCAGTCTCTGGTATAGATAATACAGGGTCGACACATATGAATGATATACTGGAGCAATTGCAATAAAGGTGGCCTGGTGAAAAGAATAAACTAAACTGGATCTACTTCATATCTTGGTCGCAATTATTAACACTATGAAGGACGTAGTAGTTCTTAGGCAGACTACTCTAGAAGCATGTAGAAAGGACCCAAGTTGTGTCACATTTAGGTAAGGTGAGGACTGAATGCATCACAGGTGGGTAAAATCAGGTTGCATGCACAAGATTCCGTAATATAATATATAAAACAGTTCACATTACATGGGTGGTGCAGTACAGTATACCCTTCTGAATATAATAAATGCACACAACTCATCTTTTGTCATGGCTGGGGGATAGATATCCTTTACTATATAATAGGAAGAACCAACTAAAGATACTCCCTTTCAACTGTACTAGACTGTATGTTTTTCCAATGTACACTACATTGGAGATTGTCTTGTATATGCATCCTAGAACTTAGTAACATTGTGGTGGTAGGACCCCTATTACCCTACATGAGTTATGATATTGTGCCTGCTGTTGACCCATGCAGTGTCAGTGTTTGTTTACATCAGATCTCTGGGAGGTGAGCTTTTCAATTGTTTCGAAATTAGGTGTAGTGAATGAACCACTCTAAGAACTTGTGTGATCCCTCATTTGCATATTATGCAATAAGGATTTATGGAAGCCCTTTCTTAGAATCACCTATCACCTGTGTCTGGATAAGCCTTACAAGCTCAGTGTTGCATGCTTCCCTGAATATAAATTGTTTTGGAATATGGCCCTTTATCTTCAATATATAATACTTTTAAGATGATTAAGATTACCAGATATAAAAAAAAAAACGTTGGCTGCATTTCATATAAAAATCCCAGTCCTAGGAGGATTAGTGTGAAATAACACAAATATGTTTTTTGTCGCTAGACTGCTTTCTGAGACAGACTGTAGGATATATGTGAGCTGCACATAATCCTTTTAAAACTTGTTGAAAGAAAAAATTAAACATGTGATTGCAATTTGTAAGTTCTTCGGTGGCATGAAAATATGTGTGAACTTATTTTTTTATTTTATTTTATTTTTTATTTTACATTTGTTTACCGGGAAAGTCCTACTGGAACAAAGTCCATTTACAGAGGAGGCCTGGGGAGAAAAGCTCCATAACCTAATGGTACAAATACAACAAATGACAAAAAAATTCTGTACAGAGGCATATATACAATCAGAGCTCCATGTCTTTATATGACAACACATAATCCACGAATGACAGAAAATTTCTATACAGTGGCATATATACAGTCTAGGAGATTTTTCATACCTTAGTTTGATTTGAGCAAGCTTGGTATATAGACAGTAAAACTTTGAATTCCCTATTGGTAGTACAAAGCATAAAAATGAAGGAATGGAATCTGGAAAATGTTAGATTTTATTAATATTAGTCTGAAATTAATTATGTTGTAAATATGCTGAAAGAAAAGGCTTGCTTAAATGCAGAAACAAAGTTAGTAATATGTGATCAGCAGTCATACTAAATGATCATGGCTTGGAAAAGGAATCTGCTGAATAGACATTTTTCCCTTACAGACTCAAAACAGGATGTATGCAAGAGCAAAAATACAAAATCTGCTTTTAAAGAATGGACATTTTTCCCTTAGAGACTCAAAACAGGATGTATGCAAGAACAAAAATGCAAAATCTGCTTTTAAAGAACAATGACATGTTATTCTGCATGGAAAAACAGGATGACACAAGAACAGATGTTTTATACAAAGATCCAAATAAAATACAGGATGTTCACACTGTCAGAAAAGCTGATCTCTGACAATGTGTTTTCTCAAAAATATGTTTTTCTTCATAAAAAACAGGATATGCTTATCAGCATTGACATAAGAACATGTGTTTTATACAAAGATCCAAATAGAATACAGGACAATGTGTTTCCTCAAAAATATGTTTTTCTACATGGACATCAGGACACTGTTACAGGATATTCACACTGTCAGAAAAGCTGGTCTCTTACAAGACATTGTTAAACAAGGAAGTTTAGTATTGTTTCTACAGGATAAGCAATTCTCCAAAATATGTTTATGCATGACTAAAAACTGTATATAAAGAGCTGTATAAATCCAGTTGGGTAGAGGTATGATAGAGACACAAGTCCTAAGGTAAATGTTATATCTCTCACATCATCTGTACTATATGAGAAGTAAAGTTGGAACAGTACTTTTAAGCTGCAACGGTTTTCCAGTTTGGTTTATTATAAAAAGTTATTTGTTACTGCTCTTTAAAGTTGATGCTGCAAAGTATATTCTCTCATCAGTGTATATTCTGCAAGTTTCTGTATGCAACAGACTGTGAATGCAAATATAATCAGACTTTGAATTTTAGCAAGAATCCATCCAGGCAAGAAGCAAGAAGCAAGTAAGAGCCATATAATATTTTTTCAATGGCGAGGCAGCTGAGTGACTAGCACCATATAATTTTTTCACTGGCAAGCTAGCCTGCATTTGAACCTACAATCTGCAATTCAAATACAGGAGGAGTGATGGTAAGCCCTGCAGAGGGTCACTTCAGTCAAATTGCAGTAACTAACATTTGTATGTATGTGTAAATCCTAAACAGAAGTATTCCAGTTTATGCAGCTTGCAGTAGTAAAGTTTTTTTAGACGTCTACAGTCCGGAGTGAGACTAGTTCAAGAAATTCGCAGTGCCATAAATTCTTCAAGAAAAGGGGGATATCCACTAGCCCATCAGTCCACTGCCTGTTGTGCTTTCCCAGCTTCTCAAGTGACTTTGAAAAAATTCCAGCCATTTGCAATAGCAGCCTGATCACCTGTTTTCTTGCTAACTGGTAAGACTTTTTTCTGTGTCACATATTTAGTGTGGATGATGTTAAAACAGTTTGTATATTCTTAAGAGAGTTTTTATATTCTTAAGACAGTTTGTATATTCATATATAGTTTCTGTATTCCTAGACAGGTTGTATATTATTAGATAGTATGGATATTATTTATAATTCATGCAGGAGTAAACCAAACTTTAGTAAATTGCTATGTTGGTATACACAGCACATTAGTAAATGTAAAACCTTATTAGGGCAGGTTGATAGTAAGGCATTATGCAAATGTATTACAATGTTTGGCTAGTATCTCAAAGAAAACCATGTGAAATATGACAAATGTTTATTGTGTGTTTCAACAAAAACTGCATTTTGTGTATTATGTCATAAAATAATATTGCATCATATTGCTAAAAAAATAGACTGTAAAGACAGATCTGAAGAATTAACTAAGGGTAAAGTGTTTCCATTACATTCTGATGTTGAACAGTTATGTCCTGACACCACATGTGAGTCAAATCAGTTACTGATAGAAACCCTAGTACATTTTGTTACAAAGGAATGTAGTAAACTTCTAAAAGACAGACAATGAGTTCAGGAAGCTTAGACAAGTTATACATACATCTTTTCAAAAGTGCATAGGAGTTTCAAATTCAGCAGAACAGCTTACTAAAGAATGTCAGAAAGACCATGCAACATTTCAGAAAATTCAACAGCAGTTGCAGGATAAAGGAAATAAATTAGCTGAACTGACAAAGACTGGGAACTTCCTGCATACACAGTTAATCTGTGCAAAAGAAATATATTTTATAATATGTTTATGTTTTGAAAATGGTTAAATATACATGGTAGGATGATAGGGACAAATCATTCTTAAATGTTTTACTTTCATTCAGTTAAAGCAAGACATCTATCAGTACTACAGTAAAGTAAAGCATATGAATGCCATTCATTAGCATAGTCAAAAGGTAAACAAAACTGTTCTAGTGTATAAAATTAAATAAAAATAGATGAGTAAAAATTTAAAGTCACAAGACATGACATGCTTGTATAAAGATATACAGATACAAGACAAACATGCAGCGTGTTCTTTTCATATAGAGTACATCTGTTACAATACACAAGAATAACAGGCAGACAACAGCAAATATAAATAATATAAATATAAATGTGTTGGTTAAACTAATATCTATTTTGTTTTTTACAATTTGTTTATAATTATATAGTAACACCAAACAGTTAAAGTTCTGAATTTTAAAAAGAAAATCACAGATGGTATTATTCAAACAGTTTTTGTAAAATTAATGGCAGGACAGTTAAATAGATAAAAAAAATACTGAAATCCATGTAAGGTAATTGTAAAATGATGTCTATTTATGTTGTATAAATGCATAGTTATGCAAATCACAATCACATTAAAGGAAAAATGCCAAAAGAATTAACTATAGTTTACAGAGTATGAAATGTGAGCTAAGACCTTCCTAGACTGAATGAATAGTTACAGGAAATGCTGGAAAGATAAGATAAACAACAAGACTGATTGCCAGGCAAGTAGCTTGAGTTTTTCTAAAGCATCATTGTTATTAAAACATAATTGTTAAAATATTTACAGGCAACACTATTTAGTAATTGTAATAAAATGTCACAATTGTGCATAGATGTCACTGATAATCTGTTTGCAAATAAATGTTAAAAGGACAAAAAAAAAATCCTCAGTTGTATCAAGTACAGCCAGCAAATGGGCTATAGTATATATACAGTTCAAATCAATTGTGCAGGAGGGTGTAAATACATACTAGAGGTAGTAAACAGCAAAAGCTTTATAAAAAATTATCAAATCAGACAAAAGTCCATAATTTAATAAAATAAATGTATAACCATAGTGTTAGGCTGACATACATTCTATTCTTACAGCATAGGGCAGGAAAACAGTGCTGAAGTACTACAGGGGGAGGGGCACTTTCTCAGTTTTACACTGACTGTATAAGCAGCACTGCACAAGGGTCTGAAATAAAGCTACATAAAAATAAATAATAAGGGTCTAAAATAAAGCTACAAGAAAAAATATCTCATTCCTTCTTGACAATACTCTTTTAGGGAGAGGAAAAAACAGGTATTAGTGTATTAGAAATACTGGTAAACTGGATTAAACCTGACAGGATAAGATATTTTACAAGTTGTTAATAGCTATCATAATGGTTATTGTATTGTTTAGTATTAAATTGTATTTACAACCTGTTAAATTGTAAAGCTATACAAGAGATGGCTTAAAAAACAAGAGATGGCTTAAAACTGATTACAGCTATACAAAAGAGAGTAAAGATATGTAAAAAATTGAGCAAGAATGGTCACTATTTTCAATATGTTTTTGGCAAAACAATGTTGGTATAAAAAAGCATCAATGTTTCTAATTGCTGAGTATGTAGTTTAAAATAACATGACATATGCATTTGGTGTCAATTCCACTAGATATTTCTAAAGAGACAAACATTTTCCAAGATTTTGCTTAATATTAATGTTATTAAATTTGTAAGATTAGACTAAATGTACTTTATAGTCATTGTATGTACAAATGCAGAAGAATTCAGAAGAAATGAAATTAATGTCTAGTAATGAATATGTGTGAAAAAAAAACATATTTAAAAAAGTGGGTCCAGTATACCTAGTAAATTGAAATGCATGAACAGCAAACAGTCTATGTAAATACATACTGTACAGAATACATTGTAATAAGTTTGAAAGTAATTTGTCAAGTTGTAATATCATTGGTTTTACCCCAGTAAAATAACTGCTTTCAAATATTTATTATCTAAGCCCAGTTCAGTACTTTACCAAGATGTTAATGGGCAGTTCAAAGACATGACCACAATGTTATGATTAAAATGACATTGAAATTGTGTGTTTTCAGTAGTGTATAAATGCTTGCAGTAGCACATAGTTATTGTCTCTTATAGTTAATTTAACAGCTGCAAAGAGTTAATGAAACAGTTCTAAGTCATAAATTAAATTCTGTGATTGCAAAAGAATAAATTGATCAAGTTAAACTAAAGCAGACACAGCTCATAACTGATAAAATATTTTCACAGAATGGTCTGCAAAAGAAAAAGTTGTTAAATACATTCAGTTTTGGTAGTAATACTTTAATATCATTGTATTAACTATGTAAAATTGCATTTTGATTTGTTGTATCAAACTAAAGGTTTGTTTCTTGTGTTTTCTATATAAAATGTTTTGAGTATGTTTAAAACAGAGGGAATTGTTAGATTTTATTAATATTAGTCTGAAATTAATTATGTTGTAAATATGCTGAAAGAAAAGGCTTGCTTAAATGCAGAAACAAAGTTAGTAATATGTGATCAGCAGTCATACTAAATGACCATGGCTTGGAAAAGGAATCTGCTGAATGGACATTTTTCCCTTACAGACTCAAAACAGGATGTATGCAAGAGCAAAAATACAAAATCTGCTTTTAAAGAATGGACATTTTTCCCTTACAGACTCAAAACAGGATGTATGCAAGAACAAAAATGCAAAATCTGCTTTTAAAGAACAATGACATGTTATTCTGCATGGAAAAGCAGGATGACACAAGAACAGATGTTTTATACAAAGATCCAAATAAAATACAGGATGTTCACACTGTCAGAAAAGCTGATCTCTGACAATGTGTTTTCTCAAAAATATGTTTTTCTTCATAAAAACAGGATATGCTTATCAGCATTGACATAAGAACATGTGTTTTATACAAAGATCCAAATAGAATACAGGACAATGTGTTTCCTCAAAAATATGTTTTTCTACATGGACATCAGGACACTGTTACAGGATATTCACACTGTCAGAAAAGCTGGTCTCTTACAAGACATTGTTAAACAAGGAAGTTTAGTATTGTTTCTACAGGATAAGCAATTCTCCAAAATATGTTTATGCATGACTAAAAACTGTATATAAAGAGCTGTATAAATCCAGTTGGGTAGAGGTATGATAGGGACACAAATCCTAAGGTAAATGTTATATCTCTCACATCATCTGTACTATATGAGAAGTAAAGTTGGAACAGTACTTTTAAGCTGCAATGGTTTTCCAGTTTGGTTTATTATAAAAAGTTATTTGTTACTGCTCTTTAAAGTTGATGCTGCAAAGTATATTCTCTCATCAGTGTATATTCTGCAAGTTTCTGTATGCAACAGACTGTGAATGCAAATATAATCAGACTTTGAATTTTAGCAGAATCCAGCCAGCAAGACTGAGTGTCATAAGAGCACTTCAGATCCATCACACCAAGCAAGTAAGCAAGTAAAATCAAAATATTTTTTCAGAAAATAATGCTATTTGGGAGATATGTCACAGCGTGAGAAGTAGTTTGTACTATTGTAGTTCCTGATAGGGAGTATTTGAGTAGTACAGAATAGCTGAGGTAAGCAGTGAGGAGATGAGGTGTGGCAAGTTAGGAGGAGAGCAGATAAGATTTTATGTGATACAGGGACAAAGCCATGATTGCAAGAGGTGTGACTTTAGTGATTTCTTGAAAAGTGAGATGGATGGTGCAGAGGAGATACTTTGGGGGAGGTTATTCCATTCCCTAGCAATGGTGTGGGTTAACAGACTTTTCCCTGCAGTGTTATTGGCTTTGGTTATGCAAAGCAGGGTTTTGTTGGATGAGCGTAGAGGGCGATTTGCAGAGTATTGGTTTAGAAGTTGGTTTAGGGCTGGGGTTTTCAGATGGTTCCTTATTATGTTGAAGGTGAGGACTAATTGGTGATAGCTAATTAGCTGAGGGAGTTCTAACCACTGTAGTTGCTTTAGGGCAAGGCACTGATGACTTCTAAAAGTGGAGTTGTTAGCGAAGTTTGCAATTGTATTGTAACATGACTCTAATTTGTTTAGGTCTGTTTTCCTGATATGAATTAGGATTGGTGATGCATACATTAGGGTAGCCAAGAGGTGGGTTTGGGCTAAGGAGATTCTAGCTTGGTCTGATAGGAACTGTTTGTGTTTGTATAGGGTTCCTAGTTTCTTAGGTACCTTTGTGATGGTTTGTGATGGCTCAGTTATGAAATGACCTAAAATGTTTATCAAGTTTGTAATAATATTCTGCAGAGAAATGCAGGAGTTACACATAGAATATGAAATATATAGCAAATATGAAATAGAAAACTGTAATTATTATGCCTTGTCATTGCAAGATTTGTGAGTATTCCGAGGCCAGGAAGCTAAAAGGCCATAAAAAGCAATTAAAAAGAATATAGCTAGACAAATGGAGGAAAGCAAACTTTGCTTAATTGCTCTGTGATTTCTTTAAAGAAAAAATATAAAATAAATAACTGAATGAACAAAAATAAGAGGAAACATAACTGCCTTACAGTTTGTGAAGTACAGTCCTGTGAGTTCTCTGCACTAATTTCTCTTTTTCTGCTGTGTTCTGAAAATCCAGACAGTTTCACTTAGGGTTCAGTAATTATTTCAATTAAAAAGTAGCTAGGGAAAATCTAACTGTAAAAACATGTTTTCTTTTTTGTAATCTAGTTGCTCAAATAATTAATTTTGTTCCTTCTTTTCTACTTTCTACTTCTCTACATATTTAACTGTTGACTGTACTACCTGACTCATTTTTTTTTAAATAAAGTATTTCATGTATTCATTTTTAAAAAAAACTTCTGGCTGATGATCTATTTTCTTATTTATTAATTGATAAGAGGGTGTTTATTGCTATATAGTGACAAGTGGCTAGCATCCACCTCACATTTACTAGAGCAGGTGTCTGTAACCTGTGGCTCTGGAGCCATATGCGACTCTTCTACCCCTCTGCAGTGGCTCCTTGTAGCTTTGCAAAATAATGTCCACTCTACCACACAACACACACACACACACACACACACACACACACACACACACACACACACACACGCACTGAGAGTGAGCGAGCAGTTCTTTGGCAGCATCAGCATCTCATGAAAGGTTTCTGTACCTCTCCACCATACCTCTGAAACTCTTAACCACAAGAAATCTGGACACAGCCACAAATAAAGGGGGAACATTGGAAAAAAAATAGGGACAGATTTTAAATATTGCTCTTATAAACTTAGAAACTTCTTTGGCTAATACTGTTTCTGTTAACATGCATTTTCCACACACATACACTCACATAGTTACCTGTCAACTATACAGATTTTCGCAGAATGTCCTGAATTTTGCCTCATATTTTTCATCTGTTTCTCATAAAATTGTGGTTTTCTGACAAATTGTTGGCAAATTATTTAAAGTTGAAGTCAGAAAATATAGACAGACATTTGTGCTTCAGACTTCATACTCTTCAGAAAATTCATGCTAATGCAAAACCTCTTATATCAACATTCTAATTTTGTAAGAACAATATTTAAAGTGTCCCTATTTTTGGGCCTTTGTCTCCCCCATTATTTATGGCTTTGTCCAGATTTCTTGCTCTAAGAGGATGAAAGGTAATACACACACACACACACACACACACACACACACACACACACACACACACACACACGCACATATACACACACACACACACACACTAACAGCAATCGAGCGATCCCAATAAAAATCTCA
Source organism: Protopterus annectens (assembly GCF_019279795.1). Lineage (NCBI taxonomy): Eukaryota > Metazoa > Chordata > Ceratodontiformes > Protopteridae > Protopterus > Protopterus annectens. The sequence continues at coordinate 1,529,988,779 of NC_056746.1, forward strand.
ATAAAGGAACAAAAATAGGAACTGATTTTAAATGTTGCTCTTATAAACTTAGTTCTTTTATATATAGTATAATAACTATATATAAAACATAACACGCGGTGTTATCTTCATTTTACGGGTCAAATATGTTTTGTGGCTCCAGATGAATTTTATTTGGTAGGAGAAAGGCCAAAATGGCTCTTTTGATAATAAAGGTTGCAGACCCCTGTACTAAAGTGTTGTGCTCCACACACTTTGTGTTTATAATGATTTGGTGTATTGCTTATTAACAAAGGTTATACAGTAACTGGGAAGTTCCCCAATCAGGTAACCTGAGAGTGGTGGCATTTTACTACCTTGGGCCATTACAGAATGGTATAATGTTGAACAATATTACCTTCCATTAAAATTAATTTGTTTGTGTGTGTCTGTCTCTGTGTTTATAAATGTAAGAGTTTATTCGAAGTACAGTTACTATGGGGAAGAAAGCACCGGAGGACACTGAAACCCTAAAAGAGTGATGAGAAAGGGGTCTGAAGAGCTAGACCAAAGACTGTGTTTGGAGGAACATTTGGAGTAAAGCATATTCTTGAGAGTGGATCTTGTAGTCCCATACCCAGGGCAAAAGTGCATATTTCCTGCATACTCATGAGGCTACGCTGCACTTAGTTGTTTAGTGATTCATATTTGTGCTGTTTTTATACTTTAATATATTACCAGAGCATGACTCAGGAGATCATACCACTCTTGGCCATCAGATTTTAGATAACTTATTGATGGGCAGTGGGGTGGAACCAAGGACTGTAGCTCTTGTCTACCATACTTTCACAGTTGATAGCCAGTGGTGGGATTCAAATCCCCAACCAGTGACTGGACCTGATCTGGGACTTCACTTTGGTGGCAGTAGGACTTAAACAGCTAGTGACATTACAGGTGAATACAGAAAAGGATATACTACTTTTTGTTTGTTAGACTGAAACTTATGGTAATCCAGTGAAAAGAAATACAGGCTACTTAAGTCATTACAAAATCATTTTAATCTTAAACCTAGTGAAATATTAGTGATATATAAATTTCAGCCTCATACTTCAAAAGTTTCTGTATCAATGGCATAGTATGTGAAAATTATGAATGAGTTTAAAAAATTAATCCAAGGCATTACAGAATATGCTTAGAGATAAGGCTCTATATAGACTAAATGGTGAATGCATGCAAATAAGTGTTTTATCAGAAAGCAACTCCACATTTGAAAACTCCTTAAGTATTCCTTTAGTAGTGCAAATAAAAATATAAAGATTTGCATATTAGAGAATTGACAGTAACATGTCACAATACACTGAGTGGTCCCAAAGTATGGACTCCTGCAAAGCTAATGCCTCTTAAAGCTGTTTTGGAAAAGAACATGCAGTTTCTCTGTGTAAATGTAAGCAAGAAGATTGTCTTCCTTTAGTAGACCTAGTCAAATAGCAAAAGCCTGTAAAACTAAAGAAAGTGGTGGGATTCAGAAATAATTGTGTACAATGAGTGGTAAAACACACACACACACACACACACACACACACACACACACACACACACACACACACAAACACACACACACTAGTACACAATGATACACAGATCTAATTTAGAGGTAGAGGAAGATTATATCTCCAGAGCTATAGACTATGAATTTATCATTGTTAAATAGTATGTTTGTGGCATACAAAACATATTTAACAATACACCATAAGTTACTCTGTGCAGTTTTTGTGAATTTGCAGAGTGAATTTCATACCATGCACATGTATAAGCACCCTAGTCATTATCAGAAAAGTACACACTACAATAAAGTATGTTTTTCACTCATTCATTTGCATTATTCATACATGATCTCTAGCCAATAGGCCTTGCAAGTGAGATGTATAAGTAAAAGTGGCCAGCCATTACCACTTGTTCGCACCAATGTTCAATAATGCATTCATGAATTGGTAAATGATGTTTACACATTACTGCATGAACCCTGTTATTTGGGATACACTGTTTACATGAAATAAACATGGGCATGTGTTGCAATATAATTTAAGTGACATAGGAAGACAACTGCACAATACCCTGAAAACTAGGGTACATTATCTCACAAACTTGCATGTAAACACCATCTGAGGCATAAACCATGAAACACTTTATTATTAATTCAGTACAGTAACGTAACTGCAAAGCTGCATAGAATCACATAATAAATGTCCTAGAATATGAATGTTATACTACTATGTGAATGGCGCATAAAATATACATAAATAACCACGGTAGAGAACGTGGCTCAAGTTGTCCAAAGACATCTCATAGCCAATGCTGCTGAAGTGTTGTCCTTTCCCTTTTGTCTGTTGTACAAGGATGTTTTTGGCTACTGAAGGAAATCCTATTCACTAAAGAGAACCAGTTGGTCTAGCTGATCCATGGACCAGTTTTGTTCTGGCCATTCGCTCAATATTCTGGCAAAAAATGTGGTTGCCCCATCCTAATCTGCATAGGACAGTCCTAATTTAAAGCTCTGTGTCTTGTTTCCCACATCAGCCAAGGAGAGGACATTAACCCATGGGGTAGGATTTCATTATCTTGAATGTGGAATTTTAGCCAGGTTTCTGCTAGCATTGCTATATCTAGAGACTATTGGTCAATGGTTGCATGGAATTCATGAATTTTGTTTAATAAGCTTCTCGCGTTTATGTTTAAAATTAGTAGGTCAGAGCTGTTATGTCTTAGAGTGTTAATGTTAGGAGAGGGTGGTGACTTAGGAGGGGAGGGAGTTTGTTTTTCAGATTGAGGGCTTGGATTGGGATGTATGTTGCCGCATAGTTTAATCTGAGTTACATTGGCTGGAAATATATGTGAGAGTTTAATAAGTAGTCTGGCATATTTCTGGAGTAGGTTTGGACAAGCTTGTGAGTGTACATATTTAAATATGAAAGGTTAAGTATTAGGAGTTGTTAAAGAGTTGTGATGGTATGATAATATTATTTAAAGGGGTATGGTGTTGGGTGATGTCTGGATTTGTGGGGGAGTGGTTTACCATGATATGTAGATGTTGATAGGATGTAGATAGGTAGGCTGTAAAAATTAAAGTAATTAATGGTATGAGCTGGAGTAGCATAGTGTTATTATTTAGATTTTAGAGCTAGTGTTGAAGTGATTAAAGAAGGGGTGTGAGTAGTTAGATGAGAGAATCTTATATATACATATATACCAGTCCTTGGTATTCCACATTAGGGCTTACTTTCCTTATAAGTTTTGATGACATCTTTTTACTGAATTACATGGTTCTGGGTAATTAAAGTGAAGTTGTTTGTTAAATAAGTGTGCAAGATAGTGCTATCTCTGTGCAGTGAATATGCTACTGTACGGTTTATATTTTTATTTGTTTGCTACAGGTAAATCTCTGGAAGCTAAAAGTGAAAAAAATCAGCCTTTCAGTTTAGGACAGCACTGCCCTCATGAATACTACCTACACAGACGGTCTACAGCTATTGGGTTGTTGTAGCATCAGGAAGGAATGCAGTAATGCAGGCAACACTGGGCTGAGATAGCTGCAGATCTAATTACAGTGATGGGGCATGTTCAAACAACATCAGAATCCTTGTGGCATGTCACATGACCATGCAAAGAGGGCAAAGAAAATAAGACCACACAGTAGTATGCCTACTTAAGATCTTCCACATTACTCATGGTTATGGCAGATGAGTTCACGATGGTTTTCTTGTTACCTGAGGTGCCATCCATAAGACTAGAGGAATCTTTGATGTAGGAGCACCACAATATCCAGGTCTGTATAGATTACCCACCACAGTATTACCTCTTCTTCTATGAATGCTTGTGTCTAAAACCATGCCAAGCATGTGGGGATGTGTAAAAGAAGGGGCAACACAAAATGTATTCCCACCCTGGTGTACAACATCCATCTCAGGAAGTAAGAGTGCTCAGACGGCTAAGGTATATCTGTAATATGCCACTTGTACAAAGGCAATATCTAACACTGCTTTTGCCTAAACAGGTGAAGGTCATACACAAGAGGTCCAGCAGCTGCATCATTATAGGTAACTATAGAACTTGTTGCTCCATGTGGTGACAACAAGATATGAGATTTGATATACAGTACTTTCTGTACTCTTATCTTAAACTCTGAGTTAAATGTCATTACTTCCCCTCTAAATGGGGAATTCCTTATGTTTTGGAGATATATGAATGACTTTAACATATCATTTTATTGCCTTTTTTGTAAATAACACCTTTTAAATGCTCATGCTACAAATGGGAATCCAAGCATTATATTGCATGTTTATATTGCCTCATGTATACTGTACTATTTGTAAACATTTTTATGGTGTATGTAATACTTTGTGGAGCTTTTCTCCCCGGGCCTCTGCTGAAAAGGGGCGCAAGCTCAGTCAGACATTCCCAGGCAACAAATGTTGAACATATACATACATACATACATAAATACATACATAAGTAAATAAATAAATGTGTTCCATGAGGGCACTGGAACCTTGTGACATTATTATTTTGCACATTGTGGTGATCTCACATTGCAAAAGAGTACTGGTGAAGTCAGGCGCAGGCATGTATGACACACATACTGCAGTTAGCAATGCAAATGGCAAACAAACCTGCATGTGGTTTTGATGTTGCTGACATTAGGATGCAACTTGAGAGAAATAACAGTGCACACATCACAGGCGAAATGCAATCTTCATAGCTGCTGATCAACATTGGGGCTATTGTTTTGAACCCAGACAATGAGAAACTGAAGATACAATGTATCTGCCTCTGTTGGTATACAACAGCATGCATAGACTGTAGTGCTTCTGCCTCTTGTGAGTCGATGTTCATAACTGCAACGCAACAAGTTGGTCAGAGATATGCTGGACCCTGCTGCTTTGTTAACATCATCACTCAACATGCAACCATACTGCTGGGTAGTGCACATGCTTAATGTGTTAGCACATGCACACTGGCATCCAGTGAATGTGCCTGGATAGGCATAGGAAGGATGGTAACACAGAGCCAGTATTAGCCTAAAATATAAAAACAAATATCTGCTGCAGATTGCATAGGTCATTCACTGTTCTGGCCACTCTTGTGGACCACTTTGCTGACATTGATGCTGGGTGACATTGGTAGCCTGTATATCCTTTAGCATAAAGTTACAAGCCACTCACTGTTACCTCCTGACGGCCTATCAAACTCCCATATAGGCAGTGATGTAGTGTGAAGAAGTGGCAGGAAGGTCACTGCCAGACCCCATGACAGGCCATGAGCCATGAGCCCAAACCCTACAGCTTCTGTTAAATGGGCCATTGACAGTCTCTGCTGAGAACATACAACATCCAGACACAATAGCTTACCAAGACCCATGATACAGTCCACAATGGTACCACTGGCACAGACTGTGCACAGCTGCCAACACAGAACACTAGTGCTAGTGCACGGTGACTGTGTTAATCTTCACTCAGTGTAGGCATCACATACTGAGGGCACAGTCCCCATATACTCCTAGTGGCCTGCAGTAATGTGGAGATTGCCTATTCCTGCTGAGGTGCTGTGTTTGTTATCCCAGGATGGATCCCTGCTGGGGTTACTATGCTATCTACATGGATCAGAATCTGGTACTTACATATTAATGCAACCAGGAGCCAAATAAACCAAATGTTTCATAATTCGCTTCACATATGCAGGGGGTGCTGCTGCTCGGATATATATTATTTGTAGCTCATTTTTAAGATGTACTTGATTTAATTGCAAAATGAATTGTTTAAATCAAATAAATAAAAACAGTTTAATGGCATCTGTGATATGCTGTTTAACAGGAATTCTCATTGTGGAATACATACAGGGCTTGGGGGTCTTTTCTTAAGGTAGTGCAATACTTTTCAGGGTAGAGGTAGTGTGGGGAGGCATCCTTTTCTTAAGGTAGCTTTTATACTAGTCAGAACTTGTCAACTTGAGTAGTTTCATCTTTGTGTTTTTCCAGTATCTATTTAGACTTATAGGACTGGCATACGTTCTAGATGTTTGTTAAATGACTTTTTTAAACCTGACATAGTGAGAGGTACATCCATTTTTGTTATGCTTGGGCTGTTGTATAATTTTTAAAATTATGTGACCCCTCCCCAAGTACAAATAAGGGGTGAACTAAAGCCCCTAACATACATGACACCCCACAATGCTACCTACTCGGTAGGTAATAGTGACATTATTGTACTTTTAACTTGTTCAGGTGAGTTCCTTTAGTATAGATACGCTAATAATAATAACAACAATAACAGAAAAAGAAAGTATCAATGAAATGGTTTTGTAACATCAAGCCTATGCAAAATCGAAGACAAGCAAGAATTATTTTTCAAACAGCAATCAGTAATTTGCTGAGGTATGAAACATCTAGCTCCTGGTTGCGTTAATACGCAAGTACCCAGAATCTTAGTACAAATGTTTAAGCTTGTGTTGATATGGTATACTGACAGGCACATGACCGGGCACAACACATACAAACACACTCAAAGACACATGCGTGCATGCGCACACACACACACACACACACACACACACACACACACACACACACACACACACACATGTGTGTGCAAACATGAATGAAACTTTTCATGTTTCATATACAGAGCTATTCAGAAAGCTGTTGTACTGGTACCACTATGATTAGATGTGCCACATCCTTGCATGTTTAGCTTAATCACTGTTGTTTGGCTGGTGCTTCAGCTACAGTAAAGTTTTATTCTGTGTCCACATTAAGTGAGGTGCACCTATCTTGTTCATAATTCAGCCACAAAAAGCATGTCAACAGTCATGTTACACAGCATACACCATACCACAACTAAAAAACAAATATTAACTGGCACGCACCAAAGTGTACCAACAGAGAAAGCCAGGAAATGGAAATGGAGCTTTAGATAAGGCACACACATGCTTTATGTTATTTGTTTACTAACATGTTATGTTATGCTCCTTCTTTGCCTGATTCCTGGGCCTCTGCACTAGTATGAAAGCCAAGGCTATAGTGAGTATGCCACACTCCCCCAATAACTGACCAGAAACGAAGTAGCCACCATGCTGCAAGGCATAACCAAATCAGATGTAGGAGTTATATGTGCTGCTATGATGCTTGGCACAATCATTCATTAAGCAGGCATAATGGTGACATACCACCTGCCCTTTGAAGAAGTAACTCTAGGCCTGTTTCAATAAGCAGCAACATCACCCTTCCAGATTTCATGAAGGGTACAGTCTATGGCATCAGTAACACCAGAACTACCTACTGTGTAGTGGGACCCCCACATCACAGGTGTCTTTGTGCAGACATTGTAGGGCATGTGGATATAGTGCCTTGCACATAGTACTGTGCATTTCATAAAGTGGTGCAAAATCCTCTCATCTGACACTTGTGATATGGCATTGGTGTTCCCGGCAAGTGTCTGAAATGCAATGATGTGTCAATGACTGAGATGCTGACCACTATCGTTACTTTGGGTTTTGGTGGTACACAGTATGTATAAGTACCCTGTGCATCAGTATCATGCCACACATCATGTAGCTGATCAAAAAGCACAGAATCCTTATTATGTCAGTCCAGTTTCTCAAGGCTGAGGAACACTGAATACTGCAGCTAAACAAAGTCTCAACACTGCCAACTGGCTGATGATAGCATGGAATATGTGGATTCCTCTGCCATCTTTGCAAGGATGAAAGGGACAAGTCATATTAGTAGAGCTCTGTTTCTGCACTACAGCACCACAGAAGTCACATGGAGGTGAACATGGGTTCATGAACTATGATGTCTCTAAACTCTGTCCAGTCCTTTATGCATGAGTATGGCGACTACTGTGCTACCACAGTTATTTGTATATAAGGTGCAAACCAGAATTTAAAAAAAAAAAATCACTTGAGTACTGAGATCACACCCATGTGCATTATTGTCTTTGAAATGCAATAACCCTTCATTCTACAGTTTTAGCTGTACACCAGCATTGCTTAGTACAAACCAAGTTTCTGAATACTACTCAAGAAATATTTACAGGAAGACCAAGTTAAAATTGATGAAAGGAAATTAAGCACTGCTTGTTCACATTTTTGATAAAGAAGAGAGTTGGAGAGTCAAAAGCAAATACTGACTTGCTCATATACAGAGCAAAGTTTAAGCCTGCAAAAGGTATACAAATAAATATAGAAAGCCAGCCTGTGAACTTTGAAGTGAATCTTTAGGGTAGAAACATTATTCTTGAGTAGAAATTTAGGAAATAAGCAACAGTGCTGCAATGATCCAATTCTGCACTAAAAAGGTTATACCAGAGAATATATAAAATGGTGGGAGCAGCTTATATGAAATTGCTAAAGGAACAAAATGCAACATCACCTTAACATCTTGCTTGGCAGACATTGAATAAACCAAATTCAGTTAAATCTGAGAGAAATAAAAGTGAAAATGTACTTAAGAAACATACTTGTGAAACATAACAACTGGACAGGCCGCAGAAGTACCTCACAAAGAGGATCCTAGGCCTTAAACACTTGTCCTATATGAACAGACTCAAAAAACTCCAACTATTCTCTGTCTCATATCGCCTACTTAGAGGCGATCTCTGCTTGACTTACAAAGCCATGTCTGACCCAGCTCTGTTAGAAATGCTCCATCTAAAGAAATCCCAATCCCTCCACACCACATGCCCCAGAGACATCTACCTCATTACCACAATCAACAGAACATGCTAGACGGACATGTTCATAACCCAGAAACTGCCCATGCTATGGAATAGACTTCCCATACATGTCAAACAGAGCACCTCACTGGCCCTCTTCAACAGAAATCTTGATGAGTGGATGGGAAATAGAAAATTCACCCCGGGATCACCCCAGTGGTTCTATTCGACAGAGGCACTGGGAACTAAGGTCGGGTGGCACGATGCCAGGATAATCCTATGGGCTAGGCTTGTAAAGGCTTCAGGGCCATTAGTCTAGTACACACCTATGAACTTATGAACCTATGAAAATGTTTTTAAATAATAAGTTAGTATATTAAAAGAAATTGCTGCAAGTATTCATGTACTAGAGGATGCTAATAATAGATTTTTCAGACCCAGATCAGTTCTTCATGCTAGGCATATTAAGGTAAAAGAAGAAATAGATAAACTAGTAAAGAAAAAATAACTACTTCTGTGAAACATTCAGAATGGGCTGCTTCTGTGGTACCCATACTAAAACGTGATGGAGCTAATAAACTGTGTGGAGATGCTACTTATAACTTAGGTGGAAAATCTGCATACAGTGTTGGCGGGGGGGGGGCTTTCTAAATTAGATATGAGACAATTATCAGTGACTGGTTTTGTATGCCTTAATAAAAATATAATCATAAAGGAATGACACATATAATAGTGTACTCCTGGGATTAATATCTTCATCTGCTGTATTTCAGAGAACAATAAAGGATTATTAAGAACTGTGTCACATATACCTGTTTATTTTGATAATACACTAAATTAGGGCTGCACAACAGAAACAGCTAGAGAATGTAGACAAATTGCTGAAAGACTGAAGGGTAGAGATCTACATCATGAAAAAGTGTATTTTTAAAAAATAAGTGCAATACTAACAATAGTACATGCACAATGTTTATTCCCTGTAGAGACTAAAGAAAAAAACTATTGTAAATTCTCCACCTTTTATAAAAATCATTGAGCTGACAGTATATCTGTGTCTAATGAAATACAACAATATGTTATTACCAATTATACAATAAAGACTCATTACTATTCGAAAATAAGAACGGTGATTGGACAGCCCAACCAGCATGCCTATTATAAATCGAGTATATACAAATACAAAAAAGTCTGGCTACTGAAGTACCTTTGACAGACAGACTTTCTATTGGCATATGTTGAGGGAAAGAGAAAAATAAAAGAACAATCAGGTACATTCTGCAAAACTTAACAAACAGAAACCTATCTGACTTTTCTTATGTTTGTGCTGTCCCTCATAAATATCTATTTTTTTAATTGTTAAAAAAAAACAGCATCAGAGATTCTGTTTTTCTGTCACTTCTCTTGCATTGATGTACTGTGCGAGCATGGGAAGCAAGTCCCGTACACATGTGCAGTACATCGGTATACGGAAGATGACATGGACAAAGACTGAAGTGTCCTTATACAAATAAATTATTTAAGAAAGGTAAGCAATTTCTTTCTTAAATAATGTAAGTGTATAATAGCAATAATCCACTCCTGTTTGTGGTTATATCAGGATTTACCTACAGCTGGCCTTGTTTAATCACTCGGACTTTGCCTTTATGATGCCTCACAGCAAGAGGTACTCCCATTCGATTCTCGGCTGGAGTGCCTTCTGTGTAGTCTGCATGTCCTCCCCGAGGTCAAGTGGCGTTCGAAAGACATGCGTGAATGGGTGTGCCTTCATTGAAGGTTGGGTGTTGGGCTAGCAACTCGGCACCGTAAAAATCTACTGACAATCATTAGCGGACCAGAGTTCTACTGTGGCGACCCCTAACCGGGAAAAGCCAAAAGAAGGAGAAGACTTTGCCCTTATGATCAAACCACACCAACTGGGGGTAAATCCTAATATACCCAAGTACAGTCATGGCTTATTGCTTAAATATCACTTTCTTGTTAAACCCTTTACACCATTGTTATCCAAAGAGATGTAATGTCCATGGGAAAAGAACAAGGATTAGGATCTCAAAAATACTGTGTTACAATTTGATGAAGTATTGGCTGGTTTGTTTTTAGCTAATATGGAGTTTACTTTTCTTACGTTGCTTCACATTATGGCCAGGGAATAATACCACACAATCTCATATTTGATCTAATTGCATACAGGTCAAAAGAAATAGGTAACAGTGCTGGAATTCAAAATGGCTTACAATGATGAGGAAGACTTATCTTGGAAGGTTTCCACATTACAATAAGCATTTCTGATTCAGAGATTGCTCTTCCAATGTCTTTCTCTTGCAGGAACTTTAGCAGAGACAGAGAAAGGACTAGATGGGGATCTCACATGCTACAATATACGCGCGCGCGTGTGTGTGTGCACATGCGCACGCGTGTGCGAGTGTGCATGTGTGCCTGCATGCACGTGTGTGTGTGTGTGTGTGTGTGTGTGTGTGTGTGTGTGTGTGTGTGTGTGTGTGTGTGTGTGTGTGTGTGTGTGTGGCACAGTGGCCCAGTGGATAGTGTTGTCGCCAAACAACGAGAAGTTCCTTGGTTTGAGTCTTGACTGGGGTGCCTTCTGTGTGGAGTATGCATGTCCTCCTTGTGTTCCTCCAGATGCTCTGGTTTCCTCCCACATTCCAAAGACATGCAGTAGGTGAAATGGACACTCCAAATTGGCCATAGAAAGTGTGCCTGTGGTGTGAAACAACTACCATGTCAGGGCTAGCCACCTGACAGTGTAAACCTTGGCTCTAGATGATTGTCACTGTTGAAGTGACTGCCCGAACCTATGTGCAAAAATGGGAAAAGGGGGTTGTGGATGGATGTGTATATATATATATATATATATATATATATATATATATATATATATATATATATATATATATATATATATATATATATATATTTATATATATATATATATATTTTTATATATATATATGTATATATATGTTTACAATCAAAAGGGTGATCAGGCTTCATTCGAATTCCATATATCTGATTGCCCAGTTCGACAATTTGAAATAACAAAAAAAAAAATGTTGAAATGCACATGAGATAATGCTAGTGTGCTTTTGCTGTTTTGCATTTCAACATTCTGAATGTAGATCACACTATGGTGGGGATCGGAAATGTACCCTTTCACTTACTGTAGTGCGATCTCGGAGTTTGTATGTATAAGTAGGAGGGGGTATGGGGGGGTGCATGGGGCCTTGCCCCCTGCAAAAGCATTTTATTGTTGACCGGAAGTGTAGTATTTTCTGTAAAGTCAATATTTCTGAGATGTCGGCTGTACTGAAATGCTGCATTCTACATTTAGTTTGTTCGTTCTTGTGATTTCCGATATTTTGATTCAGAAATCTGAACACTCACACAATGTCGGTGCAACGATATGATAGTAAACCTATATAATGTCGGTGCAATAATATGATAGTAAACATATATATATATATATATATATATATATATATACACACACACACACACACACACACACACACACACACACACACACACACACACACACACAAACACACACACACATATACATACACATGAGTATGGGGGGGCGTACCTATGATATCAGGATGCATGGGCTGCTACACTGAACACTGAGCATAGTCAGGTGTTTCCCTTTACCATCGCAGGAATTCATTAATGTTCCTGACACAAGCCTTCTCCCACAACGTGCACATTTGTGATTAAGAGATATGCTAGCTGTAATGAAGTAAGACCTCATTATCAGCTAATGTGATTGTCTCAGAATCACATTTACTACCAAAATGTATAGATCAGCAGTAGTAACATACGGCTCATGTAGGCAGTAGCATAGTAGCATTCTTCCCACAGTCATTTTCACACAAAAGTACACAAACATGAACACACACACAGACACACGCACATACACAAATACACCCACATACATTACAGTCCCTTTTTATATTGTAACTGCCCTCCCATGCCATTACAGGACATATCTATTAGGCCCTAGTGGTCTTGTGTATTCCCTCAATATTCGACTCCCATACTACACTGGTGTCAGAAAGGCACTTTACTCTGATTCATCCCAGGTATCCAGTGGTTCCCCCCACCCCTAATCCCCATTATGTTGTCGGGCAAATTACAGCACTTCACGTTTTATATTATCCCTGGTGTACAATGGTTCCCCCACACCCCGATTCCCATGCTGACATTGGTGCCATTATGGCACTTTAAAGAGTATTCTTTAGTGGTCTAGTGCAACCCCCACATCCCAATCTCTGTCCTGCCAGTGGTGCCATTACAGCACTCTAAAGAGTAATCCCTGGTGTGTAGTGCCCCCCCCTCCATGTATGTATTAGGTGGTTGAACATAGCCAATACTGCAATGTGATGGGGATGACCATGCTGATCTACATGGCTGAGTGATTTCTTGAATAGCTTGGCCATATAGATGCCTTTCTGGACATGGTTCTGTTGAGGGAGCACATGACTAATTAGCATATGCATCCCTTCCCAGAATGCCTCAGTAACATTTAATATAGCCACAGGGTCAGCTGTTTGCAATACTGCATATCTGCATGTTAGAGGACTATGCAGTACCATGTAAAGGTGATTGCTGAATCTAGGAAAGGTACTGCAACATCTACATGCTGGTGTACAAAACACAGAATCTTAATGATTTCACTCCATGTCTCTCAATCAGAGGTTCTCTTCATTGAACTAATCGACTAAACCACATTATCCAGTTAACATAGGTGGAGAGAATCTCTCTGAATTCCGGCCAATATTTTCATTTAATTTGACATTTTAGGCCAAAACACTCATTCACTATAACTTATATTTCTTCATATATTTACTACACTTCTTATAATGTTGTCAGTTTTTAATAATGTTTGGCACTTAGAATTTGTTTCAATTTGCATATAAAAACAGATGCATTCAGAATTAAAGTGAATAATACCCATATTTCATCTCATGAAAATATATATATATTTTTTTATTTTTTTTAAGAATTGTAAAGAATCACTGATTATGTCACAAAAGCTGTGCATCCACAAAGAATGCCTGGCAATTGTAAAAAACTAGAAATGACACCGTAAATATTTGCATGGTTGTTTTGTTGTCATTCATGCAGAACACAAACCACTGATATCTAGGTTAATTGAAAATAAACCTATTCCACAAACTCAATACAGCAATATATAGGGCCATATACATAAACAGCTACAGGAAATGTAGCTATCATGTTGGCGGTGCTCTATCTGGTATTCATTAAACAGCTCTACATGATGTTTAGCAATGCCAAACAATGATGATTGACAGTATATGCTAATGATAGCAAAGAGCTGAAGTACATGCTAATTAAACCAATCCAATATTGTGGAGTTATTCCTGAAGCTATGAAACAATTTTGTACACTCTGTGTAGGCTTTTGCCCTGTACACCAAAACTCTTTGGAATACAACACGATTACACTTAGAAAAAAAGCATGTTAGGTGTTGCTGCTGCTATTATTATGCTATATGTGCAACAGGATTTAAATCAAGGTGCTGCTGCTGTTGCCAGACCTCAGGCAAGAAGAAGAAGAGTGTTTAGACCCCCATTTGACTTATCATGGACTGCATGATACAGAAATTACTGAGAGATACAGGGTGGACAGGGAAACACTGGAGGAAGTATGCAACCTCTGCCACCTTCACCTCAGGCCCCATGAAAAATCGTGGAGAACCCATCCCAGTGGAAAAAAAGTTATAGTATTACATATACTAGCTACTGATACTTTCCAAAGATCCAAAGGGGATATATCATGGGTGTCACAGGCATCAGCCTCAAGAATATTACACTAGTTTTTAAATGCAATGCTACTACATGTAAGAGATCATATCTGTTTCCCATACATCCCCACAAGAGATAACAAGAACTAAGCAGGAGTTCTATGCAGTAGCACACTTCCCTGAAGTGTTGGGGAAAGATAACACACACACACACACACACACACACACACACACACACACACACACACACACACACACACACACACACACACATACACACACACACACACACACACACACACACACACACACACACACACACACACACAAATAAAAGTCCCACCTGGGGAACAGGGAAGGAGGTGCACTAACAGAAATGGTTTCCACTAGAAACTGTAAGGTTGTCTGCAATGCCCAAGGGATCATCTGCAATGTTTGTGCAGGTAATCCAGGCAGTTTCCATGACTCACACATATGGCACACCTGCAAGGTGAACACCAGGTTTGTTAAGGGTGACATTCCTCAAGGGCAATTTAGTAGGGGTGCAGGTTATGCACTTGAGCCCTGCCTCATGACACCCAGGAGAAATCCACACTCAGCAATGAGCAAGGATACAAAAAAGGCCCATGCTAAAACTACGACTATAATAGAACATGTATTTGGATTGCTTAAATCAAGGTTCCAATGTCTAGCCACATCAGGAGGTGCACTGCAGTATGACCCAGACATCTCTGCTGAAATACTTATAGTCTATGCCATTTTACATAATATAATTCTCAGCAAACAACTTCAACAAGGACAGCAAAGGGCAGGACTAAAGTTTTAAGGACCACAGGCAGGGCCAGCAGCAGATACAGATGAGGAATCTGAGGGAGAAGCACTAGTTGCAGATACTGCTGGCAGATGGAGGTGTGCACAGTATGCCCAGGCTCTGACTAAGATGCAAAGGATAGCACACACAATGAGTACCAAGGTCAAAGCCTAAGATCCCATACACATGCAAATAGGTAAACTGATGCCTCTCAAACTCCACAACCTTTACTTAACCAAATGAATGGCTTTATTTTGAAACCATCAGACAGTGACAATCCCCAAGGACACAATTTGTACCTACAGTAAAGACAAGGTAAGTGAGGAACTTGGAAAGAAAAACAAATATAAAACTGATTTCTTTCATATGGAAATATGTATATGCCCTGAAGCAGAACATTTGTCTGAGATGTACAGTTATGTCAGTGATATCTCCTATATCAGATTTTTCAACTTACAATTACATATTAGAACCAATATTGTGCATCAAGTATTTCAATTGACCACCATCTATAAAACATAGAACAGGTCAATCATACCCTCATTTGCAATTTGCACAACTATACCAAGAAGCAAATGAAGCTCCTGTGTTATAGAAGGAAGTTAGGATGCCCCTTCCCCTGTTGTAGAAGGAAGTGTAGGATTCCCCTTCCCCTGTTGTAGAAGGAAGTAGTAGTCTACAAATAAACCTCAAAAAGTGATAGGCCAAAACAACTTTCAAGATGCTGCACATTGAGTAACAGCTTAAGTCTAGCTCTCCCAGTGTGAAAACAGAAACTTAGCAGAGAATGACAGTGTATTTAAATTTCTGGGTAAATTTCAGCAACTGGCTAGTAAGTACACTGCCTGGGTGCCAGGAAAAAAATGAAATACAGAGGACTTGAAGGAAAATCAGCTACAAAAGGTGAGGAAAAACCACTAACTGGGAAAAGTACTGTGGCTGTTCAGCAAAAAGCAGTGCAAGCTCCAGACATGACTTCCAGTAACCTAGAGGAAAGTATAAGACAACTACACACAGACCTGATAAAACTAAACAAAACCCTGATGGAGTATATCAACTCAAACAACAAAAGGCTGGAATAATGGAAAAAGCTTTAAACAGATATTCAAATGAGGTGACAAACTAGAAAAATCAGAGGTCAGAATGAAGAAAATGCTGGCTGAATGTGAGACTGCTCAAGAAGAGATGTTTCAAAAGATAATAGAATTAGAGGACAGAGTACGTAGGGAAAACATGAGATTTTCTGCTGTACCAGAGAACATGGAAGGAACAGACTTTATTAATTTTATGAAAGTGCAAATAAACAACTGCACTAGTATTCCACAGCAGGAGTTGTTAGTTGAAAGGGCACATTGTGTGTGTCCTCCAAACCTGGCTACAATAAAGCAACCTAGACCTTTAATAGTAAAGATGCAATTCTACCAGCAGAAGGAGTTCATTCTGCAAAATGGACAGAAAGCCAAACTACTAGTGGGAGACAGCAGAGTATTTGTAGAGAATGATTATTCATTGTACATCAGGCAGAAGAGGAGTAAATTTATTCCTCTATTCAGTGAATTTCAAGAAGCAGGCATGAGATTCAAACTGATGTATGCAGCTATCTTCAAAATATTCTTCCCTGTAGGGACAACATCAATTTTGATGAAGTACATGATAAGGAGGAAATACAAAATTGTGTCCAACAAAAGTGAGCTGTGAAACAGAAGGAGATTCTGCTTCTTTTTCTTCAGATAATAGAGAACACAGAAAGACTGTGCCAGTGAATTATTTTCCAATTTTTCAACAGAAAATATTTGAGAGAGGGAAAAAAATCACAAGAGTTGACTAGAAGAATACAGACTATGTTCGAAACGAAGCAGAGACAGAATTTGTGAAATGGAGATGAACAGGAATAAAGCCAGTAACATGGAAAATGACAAATGTGGGATTACAAAACAATAATCATATTTGTGAAACATGACAGAACAACAAAATCTGGAAATATCGGACTCTTTTGGACTTTGTTACAGTTGTAGGGGACTCTAAAGCATATGCCCTACTTCATGTCATTAATGTTCAGAAAAATAATCAGGAAGGGGAAAAGGAGGGAGAAAGTAAACTGTAAGTAAAATACATTTTTTTCTTAATGGTATTATTTTTATAGTGCATGATTTTCTTTGCATAAAGTAAAGTTTTTTAAGTTATTTTTAAGTGTAATAGAGGTAGTAATGTAAACATGTGCTCCTTTTTTCTTTCTCTCTTCTTGTCTCTTTTTGTTCAGTTTTAAGAAATGTGGTAACTACAATGTGAAAGAAGAACAAAACTCAGGTTAAAAGAGCATGACAAAAGAAAAATCAGTGTGCTTTTTCTCATTCTTGCATATGGGAATGACTGGATTAAGTCCCTTAGCTTGATCTAGTTACAAGTTTTAAGAGAAAGCAAGTAAATGAAAAAGAATATTGAATATTATAAGTTTTTTTTCTGGCAAATAAATGTATGGTTGATAGCAATTTTGTATCTGGTCCTCATGTCTCCAGGCAACAATCTGATAAAGAGAAATGGCTAAGAGATAATGTTCTCTGAAAGCATTCAAGTGTCAGGTGTTTACTCAGCTGGGATAGCTATAAAGACAAGACAAAACCAGACAGCACTTAGCTGAAGCACAGGCTGCACCATGCATCTTAGCATGAATAACCTTTCTTTTAGGTTAACCCAAGTCTATGAGTGTGGCTGTCAGTTTGAAACATTTGTTCCTATTAGGAGGGTAAAACGTCAATATTTGAAGATATATATAGTTTTGTATGTTATTATAAGTTAAAATGTTTTATTAAACAGTGGGATTTTTTGAGGGCTTTCAATAAAACAAAGATTTTGTAAGATGTGACATGGAATCAAATGGATATGACAAGAAACAACTGTATAAAAGATCACCTTGCCAGTGTATGCATGTAACACAAAAGCTGGAAATAGACATTTAACAAAAAAGCTGTTATACATAAAAGGTGGGAATAATACATTTTTAATACAATGATGATTTCTGAATTGTCTTTAAATGTCAATAGTCTCACAGATAAATACAAAAAAGAAAGAGTAGTGAACTATATTAAAAATGTAGAATCCAAATAGCTATGCCGCAGGAGACACACTTGAGAACTGAACATGTAAATTTGATAAAGGTTTTCAGGATGGTTACTCGGTGGAATATCGGGGACAAAGAAAAAGAAGATTATTTATATTAATTGCAAGAGGAGCTCCAATACTGATAGAAGCAAATAAAAAAGATAATAATGGTATAGAGTTGTAGCACTAAGGAGCTACTGGCAAGGGAGGATGATTATGTGGGCATGTATTTATATTCCACCTAAAATTGCTATAATGGAGCTTAAGAAAATTCTGGGAGAAATAATCAGTTTTCAGCAAGCAATATTATTTATAAGTGGGGATGGGAATTTGATTTGCTACAGTAAATCTGTATATGGGGGCTCTGAAGGGAAATATAACAAAAGAGGAAATATTTTTTGTAGAAATTTATGAAAATATTTGGCATGGAAAATGTGAATTCAGTAGTAGGAGCTTGGAGTGAATTTACATATTATTCCCCAAGATACAAAAACTGGGCTAGGCTATCCAGGGTTTACATTTCACAGGAACATGTGCATTTAATTGAAGGTCTTGATATGTACCCAATAACTGTTTCAGATCATGCACCAATAATAACTAAAATAAAAACACAGGATTGTGCTAGACAGTCAAGAGGAGAATGTTAACACCCACACTACACCCCAAGCAACAAATAACCCTTCTAGACCCACACCACCAACACCCACATATAGCAACACTAAATCCACATATGCAGAGGCCCTTAACTGTAACCTGCCCAAGCAACAAGGACCTCTGAAGCTGAAACGCAAACAAACACCAATCACAACCAAAGTGTCACATAGCTCACAACACCAGTGTGCTACCCAGCAACAGCCCCTAAGGCAAGACAACGTACTTAACACTTTAATCATAGGTGACTCTATAGTCTGGCACACTGATGTCCCACTCACCAGGTTGAACAAGGAGAAAATTACAGTCAGCTGCCTGTCGGGTGCCAGGATCTGCAACATAATGCATGCACTCAAGTCACTCCACAACAAATACAAATATGACTCTGTCATTGTCCATGTTGGAATGAATGACTTGAGATGTGCCTCCCTGGACTACATGAAAAGAGACATGGAAAAGCTCTCAGATCATGTGGCCCATGCAGGTATGACCCTATCCCTGAGTAGCATCCTGCCTTCACCCAGAATGATACCACAATATAAGGACAAAATGATTGACTTCAACAATTGGCTTCTGGTGTCATTCAAAGGGAATCCAGTATCTGTCTGCCTGGGATGACATGATCGACAGACCATGATGCTTTGCCAGAGATGGTCTGCACCTGTCACCCCTGGGGTTCAGGTTACTGGCTAAGGCTCTTGCCACCCCTATAGTGCCTTTTTTAGGCAAAGTTCAAAGGACAAAACCACCACCATAACAGGTACAAGCATGCAAAATCTGAAGGTAATGCTACTCGATGCTAGAAGTCTAAACCTCAAAATGCACTCTCTCGAGGCACTCCTAAAAATGGAGAACATCGATATCTGTGCAGTAACTGAAACCGGGTTCAAGGCTCCAGA
Organism: Protopterus annectens; assembly: GCF_019279795.1. Classification (NCBI taxonomy): domain Eukaryota; kingdom Metazoa; phylum Chordata; order Ceratodontiformes; family Protopteridae; genus Protopterus; species Protopterus annectens. Next base: position 1,530,008,684 of record NC_056746.1, read on the forward strand.
GATCACCTGCAAAACCAGGCTATAACTCTTACCACACTTTTCAGCCACCAAACCAGGACCAAAACACTAAAGGTGGAGGAGTGTCAATATTCATCAAGGATATTCACACCACCAGGCTAGTTGCCCAACACAATGCGTCTGAAATGCTCCAGGTGCAACTAACACTATGTAAGACTACAATCCAAATTGTACCTTGCTACAGATCCCCCACCATGTCCCAAGATTCTCACTACACCTTTCTAAACATACTGGAAAATATTAAGATAGAACCAAACACCCTAATACTGGGTGATTTTAACTACCCTGCCATTAACTGGGAAAACTACTCATGTACCAACACCTTTGCTCAACGGTTCTTGGAATTCATAAATTCCAATGCCCTGGATCAACTAATCCATAGTCCCACAAAGGGCTCCAATATCCTAGACCTGGTCATTACCAACATGGGAAATCGATGCTCCACACCTATGGTCACCCCCTCGTTAGTCAGGTCTGACCATATGCTAATCACCCTTAACATCCACATCCCACCCCCCCACCCCCAGTAAGGAAACCTCCATAAAAAACTTCTCCAAAGCCAACTTCATGCTTCTCAAGTCAGAAGTGACAAACTTCATGACACCCATGCAAATGGGAACTGAAAGTTCAACTGCTGAATCCTACACTAAGGCACTATACGAGCACATCCACTCATGCATGAATCGTGCCATCCCAAATAGAACCAAGATGCTCTCATCCAAAAAAAGGAAGCCAATCTGGTGGTCCCCTGCCATAAACAAACTTTACAACAAAATGAAGAGAGAAAAGAGGAAAATCCCAGGATGCAAAAAACTCCCTTACCAGCCTCAGTAAGAAACTGAGATCCCTCATAAAATCCTCCAAAGCTAGTTATGAAAATACAATTGCCAAAGATTCCAAAGACAACCACAAGGCATTTTATAACTATGTCAAGAATCTAAATGGCAATGCTCAGATCTGCTCTGAGCTAAAACAGAATGGCATTAAATATACTGATCCCAAGGATATTGCCAATATCCTGGCAGATTGATTCAGTGCCAACTTCACCCCCCTCTCATCCCCTAAATGGCCCATCTCAATACCGGAAGATTGCCAAATTCCGGTAATAATGGCTACACAGGTAAAAAAACGCACTCTCCAAAGCTAAGAACACAGCATCCATGGGACCAGATGACATCCCGGGCTGTGTACTGCATGAACTACAATATGAACTGGCACCTCACCTAAGTGTCATGTTTAATCATAGCCTCACCTCAGGTTTCGTGCCCACTGAGTGGCGCAGAGCTACAGTTATCCCACTCCACAAGGGGGGAGTCACATTGGATCCCAGAAACTACCGTCCCATCAGTCAGATGAGCCTTATCTGCAAGGCCATGTTGCATATTATCATGGAACTTATAAACAAAGACATTGGCAACCTTTAAACACTGGACCCCACCCAGTTTGCATTTGTGAATAGCCGAGCTTGTCTCCTGAACCTGATTGACTTCTTAGAATCAGACTCCAGAGCCATGGACAAGGGTAAGGTGGTTCACACTGCCTATCTAGACCTTGCCAAGGCCTTTGACACCATCCCCCACTCTGGAATCATAGATAAACTTACTAAGCTGGACATTAATCCTGACGTCACCCAATGGGTTGCTAACTGGCTTACTGATTGAACCCACTCTGTAAAAGTAGCAGACTCCAAATCCAGATCCAGACAAGTGACAAGTGGAGTTACCTCAGGGTTCAGTCCTGGGACCACTCTTGTTTGGCATCTACTTCTCTGAAGTACAGGCCAACACTAAGGGACTCTGGCTAACAAAGTTCGCAGATGACTGCAAACTGGGAGCCATTATTGAATCCCCAAATTATGTGGATACTCTACAAAAGGGCCTTACAGAAACAGATGCTTGGTGCCAGAGCCATGGGCTCAAGCTTAATGCCAAGAAATGTATAGTTATCCCCTTTGGGAAAAAACATGTACCCATGAATTACCATATAGGTGGCAGTACACTAAACACCGAAAGTGTGATAAGAGACTTAGGGACACAGGTGGACAGTGGTCTCACCTTCGATAACCACATCGCCACAACAATCAGGAAATCCTTCTATGTGGCACACCTCATTACTAAGGGCTTTTCATCCAGAAAAAAGGAGGTCATTGCCCCACTGTATTCATCCCTCATTAGACCCATTATAGAATACAATGCCCCGTTTGGTATGTACCTCTCAAGACATCTGCAACAACTGGAAAGGCCGCAGAAATACCTTACTAAAAGAATCACAGGCCTAAAGCAGATGCCCTACGCTGACCGCCTTAAAAAACTCCAGCTATACTCTGTCGCATATTGTCTACTCAGAGGTGATCTCTGCTTAACATACAAGGCCATGTCAAACCCAGAGCTGTTGGACATGCTACACTTAAAGAAATCCCAATCCCTCAGAGCCACATGCTCCAGGGATATAAACCTTGTCATCACAATAAACAAAACATGCTGGAGGGATAGGTTCCTGACCCAGAGACTCCCCAGACTCTGGAATAGATTGCCCATACATGTCAAGCAGAGTGCCTCTTTGGCCCTCTTCAAAAGGAACTTTGACGTTTGGATGGGAGAAAGGAAATTCACCCCGGGGATCACATCAGTCACCCTGGTAGACAGGGGTCCAGGGAAGTAAATATTGTGGGAAGAAATAGCCAGGGAATTGTTATGGCTAGGCTTGTATAGGCCCTAGGGCTGATAGCCTAGTATCAACCTATGAACCTATGAGACACTGGTGCTTTCCTTCCTCTCTGTTGAAAAGAGAGAAATTTAAGGAATGGGTAGTGGAAATTATTCAGATATTATCAGAGAAGATAGAATTTTTTTCTGAAAATATAGCTAGGGAGTGGGAGAAAATTAAAGTGGAATTTAAAAATTTGGTGGAAATAAAAGAAAGGGTGATATGGTTAAAAGTAACAGGGATTATTTAAAGAGACTGACAAATGTTAAAGTATTGCAAAACTGGGGGAATCTCACAGAACAACAAAAGGAGCAACTGCAGAATGCTAAACAGAAAATAAGAAATTATCTCAATAATATGCAAGAGTTTAGAATGATTGTTGTTAAGCAACTGTATTCTGATAATAACTCTAGAGCACAAAAACGTTTAGTACAATGACTCAGGCAACAGAAAGTAGACAGGGCTGTCATCAAGCTTAGGGAGCCTATAACAAGGAAGATAACAAGAGATCCCATAGAACTATTAAAAATCTTTCAGAAATTCTATGAAAGTCTGTATAAAGCAGAGGAATATGGAAATCAAGAAAAGGTATAAATGGAAATGTGAAGAATGAAATATGCCAAGGTTACATAACATCCTGGAAGAAAGCAGTGGTTGCTGTAATACCTAAAGAGGGTAAAAATCCATCAGATCCAGCTTCATACAGGCCAATTTCAATACTAAACCATGATTATAATGTGTTTATGTATATACTGGCTAAAAGAAAGGGAAACATGATGCCGAAATTGATAGATATGGATCAATGTGGTTTTGTGGAGGGGAGGCAAACATTCGACAACATTAACAGAACACTGATGATCCATAGGGAAACAGAATGTAAGAAAATACCACTGTTGTCAGCGTATCTTGATGAAGAGAGAATTTGACAGTGTAAGATGGGACTTTAAGAGCAGGACAATGGAAGCATTTGCATTCCCTGATAAAATAATAAGGTTAATTAGGAAAATATATGAGGGATCGGAGGCGAATATTAAAGCGGGTGGGTTCCTCTCTGATAACTTCTGCTTGAGCAGAGGAACCAGGCAGGGGTGTCCTCTTTCCCCTTTGTTATTTCCATTATACTTAGAACCACTGGCAAAGATAATAACTGACTTAGAAATGCAAGGATATAATTGGTATGGTAGTCAAGAAAAGCTGGCTCTATTTGCAGATGATATTATTTTATAACTGGCAAAAGCAGAAAAAGACATTACAGTGTTGCGGAACATTTTGACACAGTTTCAAATCTTTTCAGAATACAAAATTAATGAAGCTAAAACAAAGGGAATAGTGATAAATTATGTACCCACACATGAATTGGTTAAGTAATATCCATATTTATGGGGACATGATAAAATTAAATATTTAGGAATATGGATTAAAAAATGATTCTGGTGTGGCAGCTAAGGATATATGGGAAGAGACTAAACAAAAGATAATACAAAAACTTAGAAACTGGAAGCTCTGTTATATGGATATGGATAGTAAGATACAAGCAGTTACAATGTTTTTAGTCCCTTTAATCTTATACACAGGTCATGCATATTTTTATCAACTAGAGAAGTTGTGGACAGCAATTAATAAAGAGCTGAAGGATTTAATCTGGCAGGGGAAGATGGCAAGAGTCAAGTGGGATAAATTGATTCTTCCAATAGAACAAGACAGATTGGGATTACCTGATTTGAAGGGGTATTTCAGAGCTGCACAGTTAAAACTCTTATATATAGCGCAAGCAGAAATCTGTAATTCAAAGTGGGAAATTGATGATGATGAAATGGGGGAGCTCAAGAAACAAGTAGAGACTGGAATTTTGGATGCAGACCTTTAAGGAGAATAGCAATAATCAGGCAGAATATTATATTCATAAAGTAACACAACGTATTCTAAGAACTAAGCCAACATGGGAATGGAGAAAGGAGATTCTGCCAATAGGGATTACTGCAATTAGGGATACAGGCAATAGGCAAGAGGGGGCTAGAATTTATTAGAGAAAACTGGCAAAGGAACCAAGGTACTGGGAGCAAATAACTAGAAAGGGAAGGGTAATAGAATGAGAAAATGCCAAGAATGTATTTGGACTGCAGGATAGAGATTTCCCTACCTATCAAGGATTGATATCAGAGCATAGGCAAAGAGAAAGAAATAGGGGGTCCTAAACAAAAGACCAGTACTGGTAGAGTCTTTAGTAGAATCCAGAACAGAAGCTGCTGTTAAAAAAAAAGGAATAATTAGTACAGCATACAAAATATTGCATGATAACAATAAGAATCAATCAGAGGAGGTTAGAAAGGATTGGGAAGAAAGATTGAGTAAGCAATTCATAAAAAAACAATGGGGAGATATATTTTTGTCTCCCAAATATGCAACAAAATCTAGATGTTTTAGGATTTTTGCTTGGAAATGTTTACATAGATATTTTTATACCCCAAGTAGACTCCAGAGAATTTTTCCTCTGGTAGACATAAAACTTTGGAGGTGTGATGGGGAAGAAAGAGATAACTGGGAACATATTTTCTGGGAGTATAATGAGTTGGCAGACTTTAAAGATTCCCTGGAGACAGGTCTATCAGAGATACTGCATGAGCAAATTGGTGTAACTAGGGAAATTATTTTTCTGAGATATACAGAACTGGAATTGCCTAGACATAGTAAGGCCTTGATGTGTCTAATTATTGTGGCTGCCAAAAAAGCAATTACTAGAAAATGAAAATCAAAGTCTAGACCAACTTTACTAGAAGTAGTAAAGATAGTAACAGAGATAAAACAACTGAAACTGGGATCTCTAGGAAAGGGAAAATGGGAATCGTGGGAACAATGCATGCAGGGGAGGAATGAGCTATATAGAAGGCAGGATTTGAATGAGCTATGTATTGTTTGACTGACAATGATTGGGTAGATTATAAGCAATGTATAATGTTTGCAAATAAAATTATGTCAATATGGTTTGTGATATAAAATGCTTGCAACTAAGATTATCAACATTGTTTGTTTCCATTTATATAAATGTATGATTGCCTGTGTCATAAGTGATAATTTAATAGATATTTTTGTTTAAAAATGATAGGCCAAAAAAGAGCAATAAAGAGGATAATGTGGACTATTCAGGATAAGAAAGAAATTATGTATTGTTACTATTATACAAGAAATGCAGACATTCAAGATAGAAGATATTCAAAAAGATTAAGAGAGAAATTAGAAGAAAGAAAAATATTTGCACAAGAAAAACTATCAAAGCTTCAAATGTAAAGTTATGTTCATTAATACAACAGGTCCATGAAAAACATCACATATACAAAGAAACTTTGGGCACTTGGAAAAAGAAGCAATAGAGGAAGTGCAAAAATATAAAGAACAAAACCTACAGATTTTTGAAAGTTATTAAAAAGAAATATGGAGATGGGAAAGAAAAAAGAGATATGATATGGTGTGATGTTTATGCAAAGGAGAAAGCCAAACTTATCAATACAAGAAAGAGCTCCAAAGATATTTGAAGAGAAATACAGGCAAAGGCATCCAGGTATGAAAACCTTCACAATACAAAAAATAAGCTCACAAAGGGGGAATGTAGAACAGACGATTAGTAAAGCAGAAGTTAAACAAATAGAAGCTGAAGTTATGGAATACATTTGAAGTGAAGAATTTAGTATAGAAAGCCTAAAAGGTTATGTCATAGCATGATGGAACAATGAGTTCCCAAATTAAAGAGAAACAGATGGAGTGGGAGACATCTGAAGAAGAAATATGGACATGGGAAAGTTAAAAGAGATTTAATATGGTATAGCATTTATGCAAAGAAGAAAGCAAAACTAATCAATACAAAAATGCAGCACCAAAGATATTTGAAGAGAAATACAGGCAAAGAGATCCAGATACGGAAAATTTCACAGTACAAAAAATAAGAAAACAAAGGGAGAAAGTAGAAAAGAGGATTAGTAATGGAAATGTTAAAGAAATAGAAACTGAAGTTATGGATTACCTGTGAGGCAAAGTATATAGTGTAGAAATTCTAACTCGGGTAATCACAGCATGATGGAACAGTGAGTCCCCCAAATTAAAGAGAATAAGGGGAATGGGAAGCATCTGATAACTTGCCACATGAAGATACTCTAGAGCCCTCAGTAGGAAAACAGTACAAAAGTTCATTTGAAGTTGCACAGCATAGGAAGGAACAGGAAACAGTGGCAACTCTGACACTGTTAATGTTGTGGAGTGATAGGTCAGTGAGTTCCCATATGAAAGAGCAATGGATGACACAGGATGCAGCTGAAGAGACTATGTCATAGTAAGATACTCTGGAATGTTCTGTAAAATTCCCACAGGAAACAGAGAGCAAAGAATGTGCCTTCAGTTTAGAAGAAAACAATATAAGGGAAGAGCTACTTGATTTAATAGAGATGGATAGACATATTAAGATCAATGAAAGAAACAGATTACAAAAGTAAATAAGACTCATAAGGAAGTTTGATAAAACAGATGAACACAGTAATCAAATCTAGTAACAGAAATGAATGTGATAAGTAAATAGGCTACATTATTGTGCAGCTAACTAATAACAAAGTCTTACCACAAAAATGCAGAGTAGAAGGGAAAGGAAGGAAAGAGAAAGAACAAAATCCCATCATGGAAGCATTGAATAGAGAAAACTATAAAGCAATTAAGAAAAGAAGTGTCACTGTTATTATAGAATAGAAGCTGGAATAGATCAACAAAATACTTAGATACTTAGAAAGACAGATGCAATAAAAGCAACATGCAGTATCAGAACAGACCAGGGTCTATCATACACTATTGCAAATAATAAAATAAAGATATCAGTGTGACGCCCGTGCACTAGCCCAGCAATCAAGGAGCCTCAATCCTCACCACTAACACCAGTGAGGGGTGTCCATATAGGGAAAGGGTAATAAATACACACACAGTAAAGTCCAATTTCCCTTAAGAGCATGCAGAGATCACAGTCAGTCTGGGGCTGGTCTCTCCCTTTCTCTCCAGGTCCCCAATAAAACTCCCCACTGGCACAGCTATAGGGTCCAGATCTCAGCCTAGTGGGCAAGCTAAAACCTCCAGCACCATCTCTGTCCAACCAGTGCTTCATGTCCCTATCCAAGTAGCTGACACACACACACTTTGAGATAAGAGTTTATACAACCACACAGATACTCCTGGGGAAGGCTGGCACAGGTTCTCCAGCTATGCCCCTTTTCTGCCCAGTCTAAAAGGTTGTACAAGCTGCCACCACCCACTAATATCAGCTACTCAAAGGCACTTCTGAAAGGGTGTCCAATTATTACTGTGCAATATTATTATCCAAATGGTAAGTGTGACTGAACAGTCTTATTAGAGTGATGTGGTACAGTATCACTATATACATGCAATGTACTCTAGAGCTTAAATTAACTCTACACAAAACAGCCACAGTTGAAAGGTTTAAAAATATTTAATAATAAATAATAAAAACACAAGACAATACTTCTTACCATACAGTGCTAGTCAAGAGTACAGAGATCACAGATAAATACTTAAAATAATACCACAGAAAAGTTCTGACATCACAAAAAAACAAGCTAGTCTAATCTTCCTATTTCCTAGCTATATCTAAGAGAAAACACAGTTCTGAAATCCTACTTACATACAGAGCAAAACAGTGCTGGTGATGTTGGATGTCCTCAAGACAAATGCTCTCATGCTCTCATTCTTTCTGTCCTTAAATTGATAACATAGTACCACAGATTCATTTCAGATTACATAATTTCTTTCTGGTTCCCAGGCTAACAGATTCTCAGAGGTTAATAGCCCTTGATCTTGCAGCTGGTCAGGATGCCAGAACAATAAAATAATTTATACATGCAAATTCTAGCAATTAACTCTGGTCTCAAGATAATAGCCAGAATTTCCTTCATCCAGATATATCGGCTCCAAGTCCTGACATCAAATAATTCACTCATTTGCTTTGTTACAGCAGAGTGCACTGTTGTTACATTTCTGCAGTTCCAGCTATGCCCCTTTCCTGCCCAGTCTAAAAATAATTCACTTATTTGCTTTGTTACAGCAGAGTGCACTGTTGTTACATTTCTGCAGTTCCAGTTTACAATTTTTTCCCATTTAAGAGAACAGGCCTGTGGCTTATTTTAATATTTATCTACAAAATTCTATCTGGTTAGGCTGCCAGCCTTCACCTATCTTCACACATCCCCCCCCCCCGGGGAAATCAAGCTAGTTTTTCAAGTGACCCTTGAGAAATGTTGCTTGAGAAGTTAGGACTATCTGAGTATACCTTACCCCATTCCCTGTCTTGAGTGCCCATCTGCATTGGCATTGCTAATCCCACTGCAGTGCTGCACTGACATATCATATGCTTGCAACCCTAGGCTCCATCTTAACAACTTGGCATTTTGTTGGCTGGCTCTGTGTAACCCTGTTAGGGGATTGTGATCTGTCGCTACAGTGAATTTTCTTCCATACAGATAAGGCTGAAGTTTCTCCATTGCCCACAGTGTGGCTAGACATTCCTTTTCTACAGCTACATAGCATTCCTCCCTGGGTTGGAGCCTACGACTGAGATAAACCACTGGGTGCTCTGCTCCCTCTGAAGAAATCTGGCTAAGTACAGCCCCCACCCCATGGTTCAAAGCATCCACCTGCACAACAAATTATTTGCTGTAATCTGGACTGGCTAACACAGGGAGTCCTCCCAAAGCTTACTTAAGCTCCTGGAATGCCTGCTCACATGCTGGGGTCCATACTACCTTATCTGGCCTGTTCTTCCTTGTCAGGTCTGTGAGGGCAGCAGTTATGGTACTATAACTGGGGATGAACTTTCTGTAGTACACTGCTGTCCCTAAGAATGGCCTCACCTGCTTTTTGGTAACAGGTGCAGGCCATGCCTGAATGGCTTCTACTTTGGCAGATTCATGCCTGATCTTACCACTCCCCACTCTATGTCCCAGATAGGAGACCTCTGCCATATCCACCTGACATTCGCTGGGCTTAATGGTCAACTCTGCCCTCTGTAGTCTGCCCAGCACCTCCCTGAAATGCTGAAGGTGCTCTTGCCAGGAATGGCTATAGATGGCAATATCATCTAGGTAAGCAAGGGGAAACCCTCCTGCTAGGATATGATCCACCAGCCTCTGGAAAGTTGCTTGGGCATTCTTCATCCCAAAGGGCATCTTTGTGAACTCATACAAGACAAAAAGAGTCACAAAGGCTGACTTCTCTCTAGAACTGGGAGTCAAGGGCACCTGCCAGTAACCCTTGGTAAGATCAATAGTTGTAAGATACTTAGCCCCACCCAGCTGCTCTAGGGCCTCATCTGCCCTAGGCATGGGGTAAGCATCTGACTCTGTGTGACTATTTAATTTCCTGTAGTCCACACAGAACCTGATGCTGCCATCCTTCTTTGGCACCAGCACCACTGGGGAGGCCCAGGGACTGTTGGACTCTTGAATCACCCCAAGTTCCAACATCGCCTCTATCTCCTCCCTCAGAGTCTGTTTGACTCCCTAAGGCACCCTACAAGGGGCCTGCCTAATAGGCCTTTGGGGCTCTGTATCCACCTGCATCTGCACCAGGTGGGTGCACCCTGGTTTCCCAGTGAACATGTCCCCAAACCCCTGTAACACTGCTTGTATTTCTCAAACCTAGATAGGAGATAGCTGCTGGGACATTGCTACCCCTTCCACTGAGGTGTCAGTCTGAGCCTCACTGAGGAGATCAGTCACCAGATCTCCCTCAGACTCCTCCTGCAATCCACTGCAAATGCACAGCACAAGGGCCTCCATATCATGCTAAGGTTTCATCATGTTAACATGGTACAACTTGTGCCCCTGCCTTCTGCCTAGCAGTTCCACCATGTAGTTAAAATCACTTACCTTTCTTACCACCTTGTAGGGTTCCTCCCAAGCTGCTTGCAGCTTGTTGCGTCTGACTGGAATGAAAACCATTACCTGGTGCCCCACAGCGTACGCTCTAGCTTGAACATTCCTGTCATACCACACCTTTTTCTGTTGTTGGGCTTCTTCCAGGTTCTCCTGGGACAAGCCCATGAGTTCCCAGAGCCTTGCCCTGAGATTTAGGACATATGCCACAACAGACTCCTTGTGAGGTTCACACTCACCTTCCCACTCATCATGAATTAAATCTAGGGGGCCCCTCACCCTATGACCATACAGCAACTCAAAGGGTGAAAACCCTGTGGATTCCTGGGGAACCTCTCTGTAAGCAAACAACAGATGGGGCAAATATTTGTCTCACTCCCTCTTAAACTGGTCTGCAAATGCCCATAGCATAGACTTGATTGTAGAGTTTAATCTCTCAACAAGACCATTAGTCTGGGGATGGTAGGGGTGGTCTTCAGGTGCTTCATCCCACAGTACTTCCACAGACAAGCCAGCAGGTCTGACATGAAATTGGCACCTCTATCAGTCAGTATTTCTTTTGGGAAACCTACCTAGCTGAAAATCACTAACAAAGCATTTGCCACCTTTTCTGCCTCAATGGAGGACAGGGCACTGCCTCAGAGTATTGTGTAGCATAATCCATTACCACTAGGATATAATTTTTCCCTGTGGAACTTGGGATACTCAGAGGCCCCACAATATCCATAGCTACCCTCTGAAATGGCTAATCAATCACAGGCAAAGGCATCAAAGGAGCTCTGACCTTGTCTCCTTCCTTTCCTACCTTTTGGTACTGCTCACAGGTCCTGCAGTACCCTGTTACATCTCTGGAAATTCCAGGCCAATAGAAGTTCTGCATTATATGTCTCTTTGTGTGTTTTATATCCATATGACCTGCAAAGCAAATAACATGGGCTATGGCTAGAAGCATCACATGGTAGGCTCTAGGCACTACCAACTGCCATATTCTCTCACCTTCTAGCCATCCCACAGGGGTCCACTCTCTATACAGTAACCCTTTGTCCCATTATACAGATTCCCCCTTCCCTTGAGAATCAGGTGTCTCCCTAGCTACCTGCCTCAAGCCTTGCAATGTAGGGTCTGAGAGCTGAGCCTGTCTCAACTCTCTCTTTGTAGCCCTTCTCAGCTCCCCTTCCACAGGACATCTGGCATCTTCTAACAGTGGTGCCTCACTGTCAGCCTGGGTACTACTACTCACCTCTACCTTTGCAGTCACTCTGTCCAAGGGAACATCAGTACCCACAAGCAGTTGTGGCTCACATTCAGTCTCACTGCTACAGAGTAGCCCCCTCCCTGACGTAACCACCTCACTGGTCCCGGCTGCAAGTATGCAGTCTGTCTGGGTCCCCCCCAGGCTACCAGACCCACATGCTTGTCTCCTAGCCTGACTGAGTGTAACTGTATAAACACATGGTACTGCCTCATCCAAATTCTTCCCTGTCAGGACATCTGCAGGATGGTAGTTTGGTACCCCTATTGTCCCAAGACAACCTATTACTGGCATTTTGTCTTTCCCACTTACTGGCTCTTTAACCATTTGTTCTCCATCTTGCCTCTGTGGACATCTGTATGCCACATGGCCCCACTGGTGCATTCAAAACATTTAACCCTAGGTCCTGGATGTGTACCTGGACTAGTGGCTTCCCCTGCTACTGGCAGATTCTGTTGAGGCAGTCTGTGCTGCCAACCATGGGTTCCTATAGACCCATGAGCAGTACTGGGGGTCCTTTTTCTGTGCAGGGATGCCCTGCTTGCTAGGTATAGGTCTCTCTTCTTCCCCAACTCATCTGAAGTAGCACATTGTCTATCAGCTAACTAGATCCTCATGTCCTCAGGCAAAGTGCTAGGGGCTTGTTCCCTCACCAAAAGGTCTGCCAGCCCTTCAAAAGTGGTGACATGACATCCACTCACCCACTTATGAAAATAAGTGCTCAGTTCAGCAACATATTCACACACACTTTCATCTGCCTCGCGTCTATGCTTACAAAACTTTTTCCTATACGTTTCAGGTGTTAGCTTAAACAATTCTAACAACTGATTCTTAACAGCAGTATAATCAAAACATGCAACATCAGACATTTTGGACAGCACACTTACAGCTTTACCATGGAGTAAGGGAGTCAGGAACCGTACCCAGAGCCTTTGGTCAACATCATACTGTTTACATGCCCTCTCAAATATATGAATTAAACTATCAAAATTATCCCCCTGTTTAAACTGTGGAAGAAATTTACTGACCTTTAGTGCTTCTGGGGTCCAGTTACTCCCTTCCCCATTACCTCCATGACTCATGCTGCATCTGCCTCTCCTTTTCCTCAGCTTCCAGGCGTAGCGGTTTCTCATTCTCCTCAGCCTGCAGCTTTTGCAGTTTCTCATTGTCCTCACTCTCTAGACTCCTCAGTCTCTCAGATGCTTATATTTCCAAATTCCTGGCCTCCAACTCAAGTCTCTTTAGCTCCAGATGAATTTTTAAGTCCTCTGCAGAAAGGTTGAGCTGTCCATTATCTCAGTGTGGTACGTCTCCACTGCCAGTTTGATCATCCTCCTGGTTGCTGTTTTCTGATGCAGCTGTGACCAAAGCTGCAATCATGTCTGCCCTAGTCAGGTTTCCATGCACCATTCCCCTAGCCTGGCACATCTCAGCCAGTTGGCTCCTTGACAGCTTTCCATACTCCTCTGCTGACATGCTACCTGCTCTCCCTGACTAACTAAGCTAACAAAAGAAATAAAACAATTGTGATCTGAGCTCTGAGTATTCACTGCATGGTTGATTTAGAGTACAAGATACCTTCAGTGATCACTGTACATAAGCTACAGGAATTCTCTATACCCACACCACTACAAACCAATTAGTATTTGCAAACCAATTAATATGTGGTGTGGATATCCCACCACTGCCACCAATTAATATGCGATGCCCGTGCACTGGCCCAGCAATCAAGGAGCCTCAGTCCTCACCACTAACACCAGTGAAGGGTGTTGATATAGGGAAAGGATAATAAATACACACATAGTAAAATACAATTTCGCTTAAGAGCACACACAGATCACAGTCAGTCTGGGGCTGGTTTCTCCCTTTCTCTCCAGGTCCCCAATCATACTCCCCACTGGCACAGCTATAGGGTCCAGATCTCAGCCTAGTGGGCAAGCTAAAACCTCCAGCACCTTCTCTGTCCAACCAGTGCTTCTTGTCCCTGCCCAAGTAGCTGACACACACACACACACTTTGAGATAAGTTTATACAACCACACAGACACTCCTGGGGAAGGATGGCACAGTTTCTCCAGCTGTGCCCCCTTTTGCCCAGACTATACAGTAGAAATCACTGCTACCACCCAACTAATATTTATCAGCTACTCAAAGGCCCTTATTAAAGTGTGTCCAGTTATTACTGTGCAATATTATTATCCAAATGGTAAGTGTGACTAAACAGCAAAGCTTATTTGGAGTGACTTGGTACAGTATCACTATGTATATGTAAGGTACTCTACAGCTTAAATTATCTCTACACAAAACAGCCACAGTTGAAAGTTTAAAATATTTAATAATAAATAATAACAACACAAAACAATACTTCTTACTACACAGTGCTAGTCAAGAGTTCAGAGATCACAGAGAAATACTTAAAATAATACCGTAGAAAAGTTTTGACATCAACACAGTAAACCACTTAGTCTAATCATCCTAATTCCTAGCTATTTCTAAGAGAAAACACAGTTCTAAAATCCTACTTACATTTAGATACAGGCAGTGCTGGTGATGTTGGATGTTCTCAAGACAAATGCCCTCATGCTCTGATTCTCTCCGTCCTTAAATTGATAACACAGTATCACTGATTCATTTCAGATTACATTCTTTCTGGTTCCCAGGCTAACAGAACTCAGATGTTAATGGCCCCTTTGATCTTGCAGCTGGTCAGGAACCAGAGCAATAAAATAAATTATACAGGCAAATTCTAGCCATTAACTCTGGCCTCAAAACAATAGGCAGAATTCTTTCATCCAGACTTATTGGCTCCGAATTCTGACATCAAAGACAGTCATAAAATGCTTGACTTAGCTTTCTTACAGCAGAGTGCACTGCTGTTACATTTTTGCAATTCAATATCCAATGCAGTCTTTTCACATTTAAGAGAACAAGCTTGTGGCTTACATTAATATTTACAAATGACAGAATTATCTACAAAATTCTATCTGGCTAGGTTGGCAGCCTTCACCTATCTTCACAATCAGCACAGGCAGAAAAACTTAGAAGATATGCATGACCCAAAAACATTTTATAGAGAATTGGGAAACAAAGCAAAAGGAATAGAAAACCCAACAGAAAAGAAGAAATAGAAACATATTGGAGAAATATTTATGAAGACCCCATGAAACATAACAAATATGCTGAATGGATAGAGGAAGTAAAAGAAACAGTAAGAAGGTCAAATGTACAGGATATGAAATGGGATAAAGTAACAGCCAGAGAAACTGAAATAAAATTAAGAAAAGCTCCTAAATGGAAAACTTCAGACCCAGATCCAATACCTAACTTCTGACTAAAGGTAGTAACATCTTTACAGGAAGATTTAGCCTTGACTAAGAACTACTTATATGTGCATCCTGAAGAACCTGTTTAACAACAGGAAAAATTATATTCTTCCATTAGAGTGAACCTGTAAGCCATCTTAAGAACTATAGACCAATAACTTGCCTTCCAATGATGTACAAACTATATACTGGAATCAAGGGCTCATCTGAGCACCTCTACCAACCTTCCTGTTTCACCATGTCCTCATTTAGAAGAAAACTCAATCATGGCAATAGGACCAAAGGGTAACAAAAGAAAGTCACATGGAATGAAGGATCGTTTGTTGCTAAATAAAGTCAAAATGGAGAATTGTAAAAGGGTGAAGGATCCAAGTACACCATGGATAGATTACAAAAAAGTATTTGACAGTATTCCACATTCATGGATAAAGAAGTGCTTACAGATGTATAAGATGCATCCTACATTGATTAATTACATTACAGTAACTATGAAACAGTAGCAAACCACTCTGCAATTAAGTCATAACATTCAAACATTCAAAGGGGAGGGTATTCCAAGGTGATTCTGTGATATCACTGTTGTTTTTTTCTTTTGCCCTTAATCCAATAAGCTGTTTATTTAACAGATCAGATCTTGGTTATAATTTGGTTTGCAGAAAACAAACTTGCTTATAGATTTCTCATCTACTTTTTGTGGATGACTTAAATCCATATAGTTCATCAGATGAGGAGTCAAAAGTACAACTGCAAGTGTTTAAAACATTCTCAGATTATATAAAAATGACTTTTGGTCTTGATAAATATGTATGAAAGCAACATTTAAAGCAGGAAAGTTGCAGTGTCAAGAAAATATCAGTCTAGGACAGGAATGTGATATAAAAGAACTTGAGCAAAAGGGTGCATAAATATTTGGGAATTGACAAAGGATTGGCAATAAAACATGAAAAAATGTGAATAAAACTAAGTAAGGAATACTTCAGAAGACTAAAACTAATACTTAAAACAGCACCAACATCTATGAATAAAGTCCAAGATATAAACCAATTTGCTCTTCCTGTTTTAACTTGCAGTTTTGATGTGATTGACTGCCCCCAAAAGTTATTGGATCAGTTGGACAGAAAAACAAGGAACATTATTCATGTTTATCAAA